>NW_024719665.1:3535401-3561675 GCF_018991925.1 Homarus americanus | reverse complement strand
GAGAGGTTTGAATAATAGACCGGGTGCTTTGGAGACATTACTCTTGCAGCATCAGACAGTGACTGGCAACCCGGCGCTGCCACAGACAAACTCCGCCTCAAACATGGGAAAACATATCATATGATGATAATTTCCAAGTTAAAGGAAATGACAATGCACATTTGAACTAACGAAAGAAAACAGTGCAGTGACCAAAACAATATGCAAGAAAAAACAAACACAAAGAAAAAAAATACCTTAAAACTAATTTTACACCACATACACTACAACCAGCCAACCAACCAACTGGGTGCCTGCGACCTCCTGGGCCTGGCCACTCCTGACTGGGAAGGCTGGGGGTGCGAAAGGGCACGGAGGGCACTGCAGAAGGGGGCCAGGAGGCATAGTGTGGTGCACTACAGGAGTGGTGATGGGTGGGTGCCTGTTCTGCATGGACACCCTGCCACTGCCTGTGAGGACGGGCTTCCACCACTATGCCCGTCCTGTCCCAGAGCTTAGTAGCGGCGTCCTGCACGCCCACAGCTAGGAGCCAGCTGGCGATACCTTCCCTCACAGAAAGATCCTGTCCTGAGCTTCGCCAAGCACTCTCCTCATATGAAGCGCCCACTGCCAGTGCTGGTCCACCTTATAGTGCTGTATGGCCACTGGTCTGTCACGAGCTGCAGCAAGTTCGGGCGACGCCACCTCGTGCAGAGGCGTGTTCAGGTACAAGGAGGGCCTGGGATGTCCTATCACAGTCCAGGCTACACTGCCCAGTGTTATCCCTGGGAGTCTCTTGGCGGCCTTGACCCCATCCTCTGCCCTGCCATTGCACTGGGGAAGTGGGTCGATGAGAGCCGCACCTCGACCCCCCATAACTTGAGGAACCGTCATTTCACCGCCATGTCAACATCCATGGAGATCTGTTCAGGTGCCCCCACCTCGTGAAGTAACCTCAGACAGGCGATGATCTTCGCTATAGTGGCAAAGGAAGTGATCTCCAGCCAACCTGTGAGTCGGCTCAGCATGCATGCATTCCTGCAGGTGGAACAAGTTAGCCATCACCTGTTGAAAGGGATAGCTCAGGTGTCAAGGACCAACCACCGAGGCTGGGAAGGGGCGGGTCTGCAAGTAGCACACTGGGACCAATGCTGACAGCCTCCATGCCAGGCCAATAGACAGACTGCCCCTGAGCATGGAGTCGAGGCCCTGGTGCCCCACATGCAGGTTAACGGCGACCTGGTGGTGGAGGGAATCGGGGATGACAAGGCACGCAGCCCTTGTCAAAGGAGTAGGTGACCAAACCCCTGACCACAGCCAACCTGTCCTCACCGAGAAGTATGGGCGACAGGCCACCTCCCTGGCGCAGCCAGTCGCCCGCCAGCACCCCGACACTAGAATCTGGTACAATGGGTCGTCAGCAGCCGATTGCACGGTGTCTTTGTCCATAGTGATGCATCCATCCTGATCCAGTGCTGCGATTGACAGCACACACACTGCAGTGCCCTGAGGGAGGGAAGTGGGATAGGGCGTCAGCTGCACAATTCTGCTTCCCGGCTAGTACTTGACCGAACTAGAACTGCAGGGTCTTCCTTGAGCCTGAATAGGCGTGATCCGCCACATCGTGAGGGTTCTGTCCCCAAGAAGCCAACTAAGGGTGGTCGTCACCAGAATGAGGTTCGGGCAGCCAAGGAGGAACAGCCTGGCCTTGCACAGGCACCATCCTCACCACCAGGGCCTCCCCTTCTACCGTGTAGCTGGCCCCATGCTCAGATGTCGACTACCGACAGAGCCAACCGCCACCCTCCAGCAGCAGAAGGGTATCTCTGGCGAGGCACAGGCATAGTACTGCTGAGGACGGCCGATGCCCCCGCCCATCCGTGACAGCGCCGAGGCCTGGATTTGTCGTGAGTACACCAAGCCGTCCCTGGCCAACTGACAGATGGTGTCCTGCGCCTGGCGAAATTTGAGCTGCAGTTGGTCATCCCAATACACCCACTTGCCCACTGGCTACTTGGAGGAGCCCAGATCGCTCAGGTGCAGTGGCAAGGAAGGGAGCCAGCTGGTTAACCAGGCCTGCCAGGACCTGATGTCAGTGATTGATGGCTGGGGAAGTCCTGATGGCTGACAGACGTTGGGCAGTGGGCTGGCAGAGGTCCCACCCCAGGAGGAAACCCACAAACTCGGCTTCTCTCCTGCAGAACAAGAACTTTTCTAGTTTCAGTGTGATACCTGTACAGCTTAGGTCTCCAGAAGGTGCCAGAACGCCCCTTCACACTGGAGTCATAGAGATTGTTATCCACGCACTTGCACTTGCGGGCACATCCTGAATAGCATCGTCAAACCTCTTGGTATAGGCATCTGACGGTGAACAATGTCCCATGGGCGTCCTGCAATATCAAAACGGCCCCACGGCTTAATGAATGTGGTAAAATCCCAGCAGTTAGGCTATGGTTTTAAACGAGTGACTGGCACCACACCATGTTGAATGGTGCAGGTGTGTGGTGCTTCCCTCAGACAGCTTGCATTGAGGCGTTGAAGTCTACAGGCGCCTGGGCTGACAGGTTTTCTGTCCACCACAACCATCTTGGTGCACCACCCGAGCCTCACCAGCAGGCACTGGCTGATGACGCCTTCCTAACGTCCTCCAACTGGGCCTTCACCTCCACTTACCAGTGTTTCGGAACGGGAGCAGGTGTGTGACAGATGAAGGGGTCGCCAAGCGCCGGGTGGATACTGTGAGGGGGACCAGTCATGACTGGCAGTGGGGACCTGCTGGTGTTGAATGCGGTCAATGAAAGTGCGTGAGCAGCCATGCCTCCAACCTGGCCACATTCTCCTCCAAAGGGGGCAAGGCATCTCAACTGGCCTAGGAGGGACACGACTGCTCCCAGGTTGGAGGTAGGTCCCGGCAGGCTACCTCCCTCCTCCTCCTCCTCCTCCTCCCCCTCCATCGCCCACGTCGCCTATGGAGCGGGAAGTCGACAGGCACCAAGTCGAGGCACTTGCAAGCCCAATGACAGGTAGAGGACTGCCTGTCTGAATGAAGTACCTGGAATGGACCCTGGTCCACACTGAAGCGCAGGGGCGGGACCCCAGACACTGAGCTGTTTGTTTGCCACGTCCCTCAGGCCATCACGGGCCTGAAGTTGCCACGACACAGACCGATGTCCTGAAGGGATGGCCCTGCTACACACACCATAGTATCCATGTCAGCCACAGCCAGCTCAGGGGTGGGGGGAATTGGCCTCAGCCTGGGTCATGAACACTTGTAACCTGGGGTGGTGGGATAGCTGGGCTGCTGCCACTGGTACAGCACCTGACACATCTACAGAAGTGCTTAGGGCTGTCTTACCTCTACAACACCTTTTGAAGTGACCAACCTTAAAGCAATTGGTGACATGTAGCCCCACTTGCAGGGCAGTTGCTTTTGACTGAGGCATGTGTCACGGCCAAGTCCCCACAGTGCGCGTGGCTGGGGTGTCCAGGTCAGGCGGCAGTTACCTCAGACTCACCTGTGACGTCATCACCAACCGCCCTGCCTCCTTAGCTGTTCCCGCCACTGCCTGGCCACATACGACACAATACACCAGCATCTCTAACTGCTGCCTCAAATAACATACACTTGTTTCTAGCACTTCAACACTATTATAACTTGAGTACCCTGGAAAATTTTCAACACTGGGTTACTCAGGCCCACCATAACTTTACGTAATAGCATGTACTCAGGGAGGTCGTTACAGGTAGGACATTTAAATCACACTCCACTGCCTCATGGGCATCTTGAAAGTACCTTTCATGGGCCTCCTCTTCACCTTGTTTGCTGTTGAAAAGCCTGCTCCATTGCACAGCTTGGTTTGACGATTGAAGAACCACTCCACTGATGGTGTCCAGCTCCTTATGAGAGCTGCTCCCACTGACCACTGGGATATCTCAAGTCAATCACCCTTTGGAATGCAGGACAGTTCAGGCGAATGGAGTGTAGCCACCAGCTGTGACCATCCGTTCATCATCACCCACGATTCCATAGACCGCCTCCACGCCCTAAACGCCGCTGCTGGCATTTCTGCCTCGCACTTCTCTGGAGGACCACTGCTGAGGCTTGGCTGTGGGGCATGACTGTGGCCCCCAGTAGCCAGAGGTTCCATCTGAGTTTTCAATGCACTCATGGTCTGCTGCTGGGGGCATGTGGTGTTCCCTGCCTGTGTATAGATGCCCTGGCATCCCCTTGAGGGCATCAAGAATCATGACGTAGGGGCCATGTTGGTGTCCTGTCGTGGCTGTTATGGCGTGTCGGGCCTCGGCATCCTACTCACTGCGCTATGTGAGAGGTTTGAATAATGAGGTTCTTGAGACTACTTTGCAGGGTCAGATAGTGGCTGGCAACTCCCGCCTAACACACGGGAAAACATATCATACGATGATACTCCATCTCGCATACACGTCACTAAAGATTTAAATGAAATTTAATAAAATCTATCATAATAAGTGTCAGGTTACATAATGAACAGATAAATTAAATCGAGAGATTAAAGAATGAACATGATTTTTGATAAACGACTAATATGTGCACAGTATATAAACTGTACACCACCTTAAAACTCAATAATTGATTGCACTTTACATACATAAATAATAATAGAGCAGCACTGAATATGTAGGAATCAACTAAACTATTTGAGAAGGTATCCACCACTGGCAAACTCAAACGTTCAATCACTTCAATGCCCACCAATGACTCACAAAACCGTGTAACCGGGGTCTACAGGCCTAACAGCATGAATATAAAACAACAACTACATTAAGCTGCAAAAGTAGTTAAACATACATACATCCATACATATAGAATTTTTAGGTATCAAGTACCAGTTTTATAACAAATAATTATACAAAAATATTTTACATAAGGTGAGGGTAATGAGCATTATATTTTCACCATGCATTACACCCCAGTCCTTAATATAAATTTACATTGGCAATACACAGTTATCAGATCTGCCTAATATGGCCTAGAGAGGGTATCAGCAATAATGTTATCCTTACCCTTGATATGTCTCATTTCAGTGTACTACTGTAATACAGTTGAAGTCCAAACACCAGCGAAGTTAAACATTGGTTTTTCTTTTGTGCGAGTAATAAATTGTAAGGGTTGTGGTCGTTGTATACAATGATTTTCTGGTTGTTGTTTCAAGGTATACATCAAAATTTATTTACTACCATATAACAATGCAGCTGTTTTTTCTCAATGGTTGAGTACTTTCTGTGGTGTGGCTTAAATTTAGTAGACATGTAAGATACTGTGCAAAACATCATTGTTACCTGCTTGCAAAAACTGCCCTAGCTGCTATGTCACTTACATCTACTTGTACAACAAATGGCTTGTCAAAGTTTGGTCCCTTAATACTGGTTTAGACATCAAAATTGCTTTAATTTTCTCAAATGCCTCTTGACAACTTTCCGTCCATACAAAATCCTTTTGTAATTCAACTAAATCAGTTAATGGTCTAGCAACATCAGAAAAGTTAGGCAGAATCTTATAATACCCTGCCATTCCCCAAAAACATTGGATTGCCCAACAGTTTGTGGGTATGGGCAAGGTATCAATGGCTTCAAGTTGAGCTAGAACTGGGGACACTGTCCCAAAGCCAATCTCATGTCCAAAAATACTAGTTTGGCATGGCCAAACTCACTTTAATGAGGTTAACAGTGAGCCGAGCACTATTAAGACAACGAAGTGACTCGAAATGTTCACCCCATGGAGGGAACACAACTATGTCATCAAGATATGCTCTGATACCATCCAAACCATTAATGGCATCAAATGTTGGAAAGTTGAGTGGCGTTACCATACCAAATGGCATAATGGTATACTGATACGCTCATAAGGGGGTAAAAAAATGCCGATATGCATCTTGCCCGCCCTGACAAGGGTACATACCTGATAATACCCCTTAAGTAAGTCAATTTTGTAATGTACTTTGTATCACCCACTGCATCAATTATATCATCAGTATGAGGAAGGGAAAACTTTTCTGTAACCAGCACACTCATAGTACCATCTGACTTTGGGACCAGAACCCAAGGGAATGCCCATTTACTGTCACTAGGTTCAGCCAAGTTATTGTCAATCAAGAACTGCACCGTCATTGAGAATGCCAATTTCTGGGGAGACATGTGTAAGGTGCTTGTTTCACTGGGGCTGTTTTTTTCCACCAATACAACATCATGGGTCACCACTGGTTAGGCCCCGCACATCACCAAAGATGGGCTGGAATTCCTGTAGGAGAGACATGCATCGCTCCTGGTTCTGTACTAGATGGCACATTTAGAAGAAAGATCACTTAACACATCAGAATTGTTAAGAAAGGATAACCTGACATTCCATCAGGTCAGTAATATGAGACGTCTAATCCCCACCCACCTCCACCTGACATGCTTCAGGTCAGGTACACAAGACCCACAATCCCCACAACCCCTGGGAATGGAAAAATATTGCTGTAACAGTTTCATTCATGCCCATATCATAGATTTTAAATTTTCAAATATATTTATTTTACCAAGCTTTTGATAAACTATTCTGGATTATTGTACTAAAGAAATGGAGTTTCTAAGTAAATTAGAACTGAATTTACGGACAAAATTTATTTTTGTGGATTATTGGTGGTAGCGCTTAACCAGCACAACAATGTGTGGCGCCTCATTAGAATTTTCCCCATTTTATGTTCGGTATTGATTCTGTGTTACTGTGTACCCATATTAAAGAGGAGGAAAAGAACATTAAGTTGAAAGGAAAGCAGTGGTGATAAAAGATTCCATAAAGGAATTATGTTAATTTTAGTGGTCCTTGTACTGTATATAATAAGAAAACTTGAAATATTCCTGCCTGGCCCTTGCAAAGGCTTTCAGTCACAAATGACAATGCTAAATTTCATTAAGATATATTAATACATTATTTAAAGGTTGTTAAGTCACTTGGATATTTCACCATTATAACACTGCTGTGAGTCATCACTTAATGGTCCCAACCCACAGCCTGGGTCACCCCCTCACAAATGTGGGTATTATCTGTTTAAATGGGGTATCATGTTGATCAGCCGCCCATTGTTGCCCAGTTAACAATCTCTTAAGGGCTTAGGAGATTGCCTTTAGTCAGCAATGACTTGCAGGTACTACAGTTGCTCTTCGTTCTTTATTATATGACTGGAATACAGTACAGGTACTTTTGTACAGGAGTTACACCTGCTCAGCGTGGTCATTCGTGACAGTCAATGTTTTTACATTTCTTTTGCTTGTTTATAACGTTCCTTACTGTCCCATTGAGATGCTGGGAGTAGAGAGCCCTGGAATATTAATTTTTTCTCAGAATACTTGGTGTTTTTTGTCAAAGTGAGCCAGCGCCCTTGTCTTTTATAACCTCTAAATCAGCTGTGGCTCGTTTAGGAGATTCCTTTCCTTCATCTTTTGTCATGGCCTTCACCTGATGTTTCATGTCTGGGGCCATATCATCATTGAAGGAAGAGGCTTACCAATTCTTCTGACAGAACCAAATAGGTATGGTGAGCCAACTTATAGAAGTTGCTTTTGAAATTCCAACGTGGTCTTTTTTGTACAGTAATCAACAAGAGCCTGAGCTGATTAAGATCGCTTAGGGCTTTCAGAGCCTAATGAGGTTGTCCAGGCCTTCACATAGATGCAGGCAAAGAAGATGCAAAGATTGAGAATTGCTGTTTCTTCCGTTTATAAAGTTTGAACTGTGATCAAAGCATCCAAACTTTAAAAGTAAATGACCTTACCA
Source organism: Homarus americanus (assembly GCF_018991925.1). NCBI lineage: Eukaryota > Metazoa > Arthropoda > Malacostraca > Decapoda > Nephropidae > Homarus > Homarus americanus. Next base: position 3,553,901 of record NW_024719665.1, on the reverse strand, counting down.
TCCACCAGGCATAGTGCATTGCCCCAGGAGCTGTAAATCAAAGTACAAGCGGTGCAGAGCCTAGAAACATTGATGTGAGCTCTAAAAGGTCCCTGTAGTCATCTCAGGATGTTCTTCAATCAGTGCATTATGCACAAACCAACATCGCATTTATCACAATCAAAGGGTATGCAGACCATACTGAAGTGATGACTGCAGCAGTGTTATAGGAGTGAGATTTCCAAGTCATTGTAAACCTAAAAAAAGAAATAAAATAGAATATGTATGCGGCTCAGTAATGTCTCCATAGTCGAATCCTCGCTGATAGCCGAATTGAAATTTTCTTGGAAAAATCATTCAGCTGAATTTACCGATAGGAGTTTCCAGGTTGAGATGATGTAAAGGGTATTTTCTGGAAATTCCGAGAAAATTTTTACGCTACCCAGAAAATTCCAGGATGAGAGATATTTGTCCGGATTCGAGAGATGATGTAATGGGCATTTTCTTGAAATTCCGAGAAAATTTTTCCGCTATCTGAAAAAATTCCAAGGATGAGGATTTTTACGTTTTGAGAGTCGTCTCATTACCCGAAATCTCTCATTCCCGAAGTGCTCTGCACCGTGGTCCTTGGTTAATGAATGGTTTGGTTAACAGTAAACATCAAGAAAATTGTGCTTTAATATTTGTGCAAATGAGTACTGTACTAATTTTAGTCTCGTGCAAACTATTGCATGTTTACTGTACATTCAAATTAATATCTTATAAGAATTCCAGCAATGTAAATTATATTCTTTCCGGTCACTTATGAATTTTATAAGCAAAAACAAAAACTCAATCTAAAGGATATAAATAAACAAATAAATACTTCACTAGACCTTCAGCGCTAACTGTCAAACATGTCACTGTCCCTCCCACACTCTCCTTAGCAAAGGTTTTAGGTTATACAGTACAGTAGGCTTTAAGTTTTTATCTTATATAATATCTCAGACTAAAGTTAGAATATACTTTGCATTGCTAACCTTGCAAGACAGCGTAATAATTTGAATATAAACCTATTTTGCACAAGAGATAAAATTGTAGTACAATTACAGTGGTCCTCGGTTAATGAGATTTCGGTTAACCAAGTTACCTTCCATAAGACTTAACTTCAGGTTAACGAGCAATCCCTTGATTAACGAGTTTCACTTAGCCGACCTGAACATGTTTCGCTTGCATTTGGCGTCCACCAGCTGTAGTATTAGTCCGCCAATACAGTAATCGGTTCTAAGGCTTAAATTCTTACCATTTTAGCAAATATCAAGAAGTTTATACTATTCAATTTTAAAAGTTTAATATTAAATTTTTATTTTAACAATTATTGAACATAATTGAAGGTAATGAAACTAGTTTTATGCGCTCCATCCAGCCTCTCAACACACCATACAGGCGCCGTCTTTGTGTCTTTTCAGTGGAGGTAACATCTTGCTTGACCTCTAAAACTAAACGCTTTTTTGTGTTTAAGCAAATTATTGATCATTTTGAAATTTATTTTACATATTGACTATATATAATGCAGTGCAGTGTTAATTTAAAAAAATAAATCTTGAATTACACCAAGTGAACTTAAAATTTTATGTGAAATGCAAGATGAAGCATGGGTGACTTCTTCACCCCCACTGCCTTCTCCCTTCTCCTCCACCCCCACTTCTAATTCCCATCATCATCATCAACAACTAGGAGCTTCTACATGCACACCTCAAAGTAAGGTACTTTACTGCATTTATTTTTAGTTTGTATGTAATTTTCAGTGAGTTGGAAACCAATTACTCAAAAACCCATTGAATCAAGGAGCCAGTTAACGAGCAACCTTCTAGAATGGATTGTTTATTAACCGAGGGACCACTGTAGTGTACAGTAGGTATTACATATTATAATGTAAAGTTTTAAATTATTTGGGTAGATTTACATAAATTTGTTAATTTATTTACATCCATTTACATGCAAAACACCATACTAAAAGAAACGTAAAAGAAATAAATGACCTTAGTGCAAAGTTGAGGTACATGTACTAAATTGATTACAGTACTAAAATTGTTATGTCTAGTGCAAATTATAGCTTGTTTATATTCAAATTAATCACTATCTTAAAGAATCTCAGCAATGTAAATTATATTCTCCGGTCATTTCACTGGCATTTTATGAAGCTTAGTCACTTAAGGACTGATAAATAAACACACATTAGACCTGAAAGCCAACTGTCAAATGTATCACACCCCCCCATCTGCCCAGCCAGGGTTTTAGGCTTGCAGTTTTTATCTTATATAATATCTCAGACTAAAGTTAGAAGAATATAATTTGCATTGCTGGAATCCTGCAAGACAGCCAATAATTTATTAAATTATATATATATATATATATATATATATATATATATATATATATATATATATATATATATATATATATATATATATATATATATATATATATATATATATATATATATATATATATATATATATATATATATACAATATTAGTCTTCGTTAACGTAATTCAACTGCTCTAGAAGGTCGTTCATAATCAAATGTCATAATCAAACCATTATTTTAATGGGTTTAAGATTGGTTCCAGTTTTCACCGGTAATTTTAACTAACCAAAATGCAGAAAAGTTCAATTTTACTTTGAGGTGTGTATGTAGAAGGCTCCTGGACGATGATGATGATGGGATTTAGAATGGGGGTGGAGGAGAAGGAAGAAGAGAAGGCATTGGGGTGGAAGAGAAGTCACCCCATGGTGCCATTTCACCCATAAAATTTTAGCTCTCTGGTTTAATTCAAGATTATTTTCTTTAAATCAACGCTGCACTGCATTATATATTGTCAATATATAAAATATATTTCAAAATGACCAATAATTTGCTTGGAAACACAGAAAAAAAGCGTTTAGTTGAAGAGAGTCTCAAGCAAGATGTTACCTCCAGTGAAAACAGAGAGAGACTGACGCCTGTTTGCTGTGTTAAGAGGCTGGATGCCGCGCATTAAACTAGTCACTTTACCTTCAATTTTGTTCAATAATTGTTAAAATGACTAAAAAATTGAATATTAAACTTTTAAAATTATTGAATAGTATAAACTTCTTGATATTTACAAAAATAGTAAGGAATTTAAGCCCTAGAACCGATTAATGTATTGGCGGACTGATACTAAAGCTGGTTGCCCGGTCAGTGCAAGCGAAAACATGTTGAGGTCGGTTCGTAAGAAGTTCGTTAAGCGAATTTTTTTTCGTTAACCGAATTGAAGATCCTTATGGAAGGCAGTTCGTTAATCGAAATTACGTTAACCGAGGTGTTCGTTAAACGAGGGGTCACTGTATATATATGTAAATTGTAAAAATTTAAATAAAAGAGAAAAACTAAATACGTAGCATTTAAAGTGTTAAAGTGTACTGTACAGTGTTGTGGCTTGGCTCAATGTATACAGTTCACGTTCGACATCACTTGTTCAATTGATTTATGTGTTTTGTTTGTGAAGAAATACCTGTACAGTATATGTAAATTGTAAAATTTTAAATAAGAGAGAAAAACAAAATAAGTAGCGTTTAAAGTGTACTGTACATTGTGGCTTGGTGCGGGGTTATGCAGTGTTTACAGTTCACGTTCGACATCACATGTTCAATTGATTTATGTGTTTTGTTTGTGAAGAATTGCAGAAATAATTTATGTAATATTTATGTATACAGTATACCTGTACAGTATATGTAAAATGTAAAATTTTAAATAAGAGAAAAACAAAATACATAGCGTTTTAGACCCGCGCGCTCTGTTTACTCCACACTTTGTTTGAAACACTTGTGAAGTTTTTAAGTGTCCTCAGTGAATTCTGATTACTGTTTCTCCAATTTTGTGACTATGGAAAAGAAGAATATCTCTGGGAAGCACTCTGGTGATCGCATTTCCGGTGGTGATCGTAAAAGAAAGGCTATAACACTTGAAGAAAAGCTTGATGTTTCATGACTCCTCAGCCTCAACATCACCCTTATCCCCCATCAAGTTATATTCATATTTTTTCAAGGTAAAGTGTAACATTTACTGTATGATTTCATTATTAGATATGAATGTAACATTTATTTAGACTGTGCTATCCTTTGTGTTAGGCTAACTACGAAATTTTTTTTCGATTTGGAGTAATCTGCACCTAACCCTATTTTCTCCATAAGCCCTGTTATTTCTATTACACGAATTTCTATAACACGATGTTTTACAAGAACACTACTATCGCGTTATAGCAGAACTACCTGTACACTGTATCTCCCTGTGGATGGTGATCGTAATCACAGTCCTTAAGAAAACACACACACAAAAGAAAAACTTTCTTTGTGGTGCCAATAATATGTCTTGGCTACTCCCAGGCACTGGTGCCTGATTGCTTGTTCCAATTTTAATTTAATTTAATTTTCAGTCTCCACCTCGGTCACTGTTGTCACTATGGACTGTCTTAACTAAAGGTACAATACTAAGTTTACGACTTGCAAAAGCAATTACTCTAAATTTCCTCGTGTGTCCAGCTGCATAAGGACAGTACTGATTCCTTGTCCTGAGGCATCGGCACACAGAGTAAATTCTTGAGAGAAGTCAGGAAATGCTAAAACAGGGGCATTGGTAAGCGCTGTCTTTAATGCAAGAAAACTATCTTCGTGTTCAGCATTCCATACAAAAGTTGCATCCTTCCTAAGTGATTTAGTCAAGGGTGAAGCTATTGACACATAGCCTCTTATAAAAGAACAATAATATCCAGACAAACCAAGAAAACTTCGCACCTTATCAACAGTTGTAGGACGTGGGAACTGAGCAACAGCCTTAACTTTATCATCAACTGTATGAATACCGTCACCGTGAAGTACGTGACCAAGGAAATGGACTCTGTATTTTAAAAACTCACATTTAGAAAATTTGACTAAGTCCTGCTGTAGAAAGCTTTTGTAAAATTTCACGGAGTTTAGCAAGATGAGTATCTACATCCTTACTGACTACTATGAGATCATTTAAGTAAGCACATACTGTGGTACCTATCAACCTGGCAAACAAGGTGTTGATCATCCTTTGAAAAGTCAGTGGGGCATTTCTGAGACCGAAAGGCATCTGCAGAAATTCAAAATGGCCCAAGGGAGTACTAAAAGCAGTAACCTCTAGCGATTTTTCATCGGTTGGTATTTGTCAATATCAGCTAAGCAAATCTAAATTGCTAAAAACAGCATTATCCTTGCCTAAGGATTGTAAAATATCACTCAAGACAGGCATAGGGTACCTATCTGGAATAGTATTTTCATTGACCCGTCTAAAGTCAAAAACTGGGCGCCAACCGCCATCCTTCTTTGGGACTAAAAACAAAGGGCTATTGAAAGGACATTTAGAAAGTGTGATAACCTTCTCATCCAACTTATCCTGAACCATGTCCTGAACTACAGCGCACTGGCTATGTGGTAGTCGGTAAATTGGATTCGTGCTCTCTTTTAAGGATATGTGATGTGAGGTTAGATCTGTGTGCCCTAACTGTTCCCCTGGTAAAGCTACAATGTTTCTGTAGTCGGCAAGTAACTCTTAAGAGTCTAGTCTTGCCTCGAGGATGATCAATCACCTTAACATGTGGTGATATTTTATCTATCCTCTCCTGTCTGTTTTGTTCAAGTGGAGATGAAACACTACCGATTGGGATAGCATAGGCTGCTGTGCAACATGTTTATGATAAACTTGAAAATCACACAAACAACCTTCTTTCAATATTCTAAGAGCACCTGTTTGATGAGAACTAGAACGTCTGTTAAACCATCAGGTCGAATCGTGCTCAATGTAGATTTGCCGATAAGCCTTTAACCTTGCATGTTTCCGTAAGACATACTACATCAGTCCCCATGTTCACGTCAGGTAAAACAACAGTGGGTGTGGTGATTTCCCCATTCTGAAAGTGGAGAGTACTCATTAAAACTGCAGGTACAATCGTCCAACTGTTGCTGCAATCAATCAATCAATGGCTAGTGATAGGGTGAAGGAGGTTCAGTGGAAGGATAATGGGGGTGAGGGAAGGTAGATTGTAGCAAGGAGAGGATAGATTGCCGTGGCTTAACACAGGTTGCGGGGTAGTGGGGCAGAGCCCTGATTGGTGGAGGCAAATTCACGACCGGACTCGGCAGCAGGAGACTGGTGGCGGCAGGTTGTCTGGTAGTGTTGACGGGTAACTTGATTCTTCTGTCTGCTTTCAATATCCTGTGCATGACAATATGTAGAGTCATGGACTGTCACAAGAAGACTAATTAGTTCAATCAGTTTTGCAACATTTTGTTTAGACATTGTCATTATTATCAAGCCAGGGCGATCCACCAAAATTAGCAAGAATGTCTTGACAGACATCACCAGCAATGGTGACACTCTTCATCTGACTTTCCGCGTGAACCACACGTGTAATATGGTCAATCCATCTAAACATCCAATTTAAATGTCCCTTGCTGTGTTCCAAATTAAAAAATACCAATTAGTGCCTTTTTGAATTTTTATACCTAGGATCAGCAAGATCACTGATGTCTAAATGCTCTCTTGCAAAGCTACCTTGTTTGATATGAGAGCAGACAAAAGATTTTCAATCATCATATCCCATTATCTTAACATTTTTCATAGTATCCTCACATGGTCTTAAAAAAGTAGTCACACGGTAGTCATCTTCCGCCGTAAATTCGCGAACTTGGTCGTTACGAGGTAACACCTGAATAACATCAGAAGGGTTAGTTGACATGCCGGTGTTAGAAGTAGCCACGCTATACAACTTAGGCCTAACTGAAGGATCAGTTAATGTGGAAGGTAATGAAAACTTTCTGACACACTGTCTTTCTCTGTAGGATAAGAAAGAACCTGCCCATAGTCAGGTGTTGTATTGTACTTATTACCTGACCTTAGGGTTCTACGGTTTAAATCGACAAATGACCAATCTATTAATCTTCACTACTCTTAACGGAAGTGTCTAGCTGGAACTGCACCTGTGTTTCTTGCGAATCTGATGATTCTATTTGCTCAGTATTAGCACTATTGCCATCAGCAATATCTGAATCGTTATTATAACGCTCCGCCAATTTGGTAATATCTGAACTCGATATATTAAAAAGATCATCCATTAATACTTTTTTGATAGTATAAAAATTATATTAAAACAAACCCTTGCCTGTCCATTTACAGTCAAATGATTAAAGTATCAATAAATGAACAAGGTAAGTAAGACACTTATAAAAGGAAAATAACATACACAACGACTAATGCGTGAAGATATGCTGTAGGAAATATCACTGTGTGTAAAAATGTACTGTATGTCTATGAAATACCTATAAATGTAGTCATGACTCGATGAAGATGAACTGTCGCCCCAGAGCCGTCAGCTGGAGTAGTCCCTCACACGAATCACAGCTGATGCCAAGGTCAGGGTCAGTGGGTCAATGTCCCTCGTGGTGATAGTAGATCAGATGGCGTCCACAAAGCAAAAATGGCGTCCGTTGCCTAGCAACTGATTGAAGCTTCAAAATGGCGACGATCGAGTCCACGTCGATGATAGGGAGTCCACTAGTTGTCAAGACAATGAATAAGCACTGCCGATTCACTGGGTTCACTGGAACGTCTACCACGAATGAGTCAGGATGCTGTTGTGTGATGCAGATCTATGGTTGACCTGTATATAAGGCACTTGTTGGTTACACTCGAGAATTACACAAATCTGCAGCCACGAACAGCCAAAACACTCAGTTTTAACAACTTGTGATGTCTAAAAGGTGTAAGGTACTAGTTGCCTCACCTTGAAGCACACAAATATGTGTCAACACTGTAAGTGCCAATATGGGCTGTCCAAAGAAGCTGTCAGTAAAGGGACATTTCTAAAGGCGATAATGTACCCTCTCACATAGTGCGAGAAGTCACGGAGCCCTTGTGACTTGAACGAAGTGTTGCAGAATTAACGTTCACAGGATGTTGACTGCTGACACAATACTTCTGTCACGTCACTGGCTGGAGTGGTAACTGGATGTTGCCATCATAAAAATATTTGTCACAATGACATAAATTATCAATAACTCGGTTAGTAATGGTTATTGAAAAAAAAAACATTTGTACATCATCTTTAATGACAAAATGAATATCACTCAACATACAACATCTCAGTCAATCTGGTGCATCATATTTTAAAAATCGCGCCTAATGTTTCTCTGGGCACTCTACACTGTCCTAAGGGCAAAGTTGTACTATACATGTGCTCCAAATAATGTACTAAAATTTTTGTCTAGTGCAGACTTAGCATGATTCAAATTAATCACAATCTTATAAGAATTCCAGCAATGTACATTATATTCTCCCCTGTCACTTCAGTGACATTTTATGAACAAAAAACAAAACTCAATCTAAATGACATACAGTAAATAAACAAATAAATACTTCACTAGACCTTCGGCGCAACTGTCAAACATGTCACCTCCCCTCTCCCCCCATCTTCTCAGCCAGGGTTTGGTGGTTTCAGGCTTTAAGTTTTTATCTTCTATAATATCACAGACTAAAGTTAGAAGAATATAAATTGCATTGCTAGAATCCTTGCAAGATAGCGAATAATTTGAATATAAACTTCATATATTTTGCACAATAGATAACAATTTTAGCCATTTGTAATAGGTTTCTTACAGGTACTCCTCGACTTACGACCTACTCGACTTACGACCACCCAGACATAGGACTGCCGCAGTCATATAAAATTTGTTTCAAATTACTTACGTATTTTCTAGTACCGAAACGTTTCCGTCCCATACGACAGCGTGGCGTGGGCTGGGCCGCCTCGTGGTGCACAGTATACACGCTGTAGCCCGCTCAGTTGGTGTCTGGCTTTCGTTGGTGTTAGTGATCACTCTGTGTTCTGACAAAATTTTCGTTTCTAATTCCCTTTAAAATGACTGGCAAGCGTAAAAGTGAGAATTCTCGTGATGCTGATAAGAAAAGGAGACAATCAATTACTTTTGAGATGAAAATTAAAATAATAATGCAATATGAAAATGAAAAAATGGTAGCAACCATTTCACTCGACCTTGCCTTCTCTCACTCGACGATATCAAAAATTTTGAAGGACAAGACAGAGGCATTTGCTACTATTAATAAGGGGATGCAAATGTTTGAAGAAATAGATCAAAATGTTGAGCGTTTTGCAATTTTTGACAGACTGATCCAAGATGCACTTGCTTGCTATAGGGAGATTTACAATGAAAGGAAAAGGCAAACTGTGCAGTCTAAATTGGACATATATTTTAAGAAGTCCCCCATTGCTGTCTCTTCACGCCCCACCACTTTTTTTTATATTTTTTATTGTTTATTTTTATTTATTTATTTTTATACTGGGATTAGCCCACCCAGGCACAGTTCACTGACCCACATTGGGGCCTCGGGGGCGAAAATTTTAATAATAATAATAATTAGTTCATAGCAAATAAAACTTATAAAAAATAAAATAGTAATAATAATAATAATAATAATAAAGAACCATAAAGAAATACAAAAATGAAAAAAGATCAATACAGTAGTGAGAAACGATATACAGTATGAATGTTTGTTGTCAATAATACGAGAAACAATTGAGACCCTGCAAATGTGTGTAAATGAGGCCGAAAGTCAGATCAGCAACCTGGGACCCACTCAGCCCTGTCTCCTCCTCTGCTTCATCCAATTAATGTAGCCTCCATGTTTAATTAAAAAATTATTGAGGCCCTGTGTGCATTCAGCTGACTACATTAAAGGTAAGTGCACAGTAACACTTTATTAATTTTTCATTATTGATTACTTTTACTGTACCGTATTTCATTTTAGATTTTCAATGGATTATTTTCGCCTTTTCAACTTACGACCAATTCGACTTATGACCTGGTTGTTGACCAATTCGACTTACCACCTGGTTATCGGTCCGGAATCCCGTCATAAATCGAGGACTGACTGTATAGCATGGATAAGTGGGTGTAGAACTAACTTACCAGCAGTGGCGAATCCTGACCTAAGATCTTGAGCATGCTCTCTATTTTTTAGAGGGGAGGGGGTGCTGTACCTTGGTGGTTTAACATTAAATACTACTTTGAGATAATATGATTATAAAAGCTTTCAAGTAGGCCTGTGCAAGCTATTGTATTATTAACTTAGCCTGCTACCTATTCTCTCATTTAAATTTAAAATAACCAGTTTTCGACCATACACTGTGATCAGTTGAAAAGAGCAAACACGGCCAGCAGAAGAGTTTGTTTAACTTATTTGAGCCAGTCAACCAATGCGTGCTTTCGTACTGCGTGATATTAAAATGCCTAACATGTCCTTTGTTTTTATATGTATGCTTCTTTGTAAGTCCTGGAATTCGTGGACATGGTTTACGTTTCCTGCAATTTTAATTTTCTTTGAAATGTTTCTTCTCGAAAACGTCTTTCCAAGCAGTTCCTTAACTAAAAAAGTGTCCTCCTTTACCACAGTTTCCATCGCGAGTAGAATATTTATAACACTATAAGTCTATAACACACGGATAGCAGAAGCACCACAACTCACACGAGTGGAAGAACGTAAACAACACGCACGGCCCACACGGACTTGTGGATGGAGCGACGCTGATGCTCCACGGCCCGGCGCATCATATCTGCCATTTTTCCATGGTATGACTGTGACGTCAGCGGTTGGGAGAGGAGCTAGGCCCTGCCTCGCTCCCTTACACAGTGCTGTTACTAAGCGCTAGGCTGCATTTTAGAGTATATTTAAGATGAATAAACAAACAAAAAGCTCTGAGCAGTGAGCATGCGCCGCATGCCTAGCATGCTCAGAGGAATCGCCACTGCTTACCAGGTACTGATGAGGTGAAACTTGACAGCTGTACAGTGTGTAGGACTAACTTACCAGGCACTGATGACACCAGGTGAAACTTGACAGCTGTACAGTGTGTAGGACTAACTTGCTGGGTACTGATGACACCAGGTGAAACTTGACAGCTGTACAGTGTGTAGGACTAACTTACTGGGTACTGATGACACCAGGTGAAACTTGACAGCTGTACAGTGTGTAGGACTAACTTACTGGGTACTGATGACACCAGGTGAAACTTGACAGCTGTACAGTGTGTAGGACTAACTTACTAGGCACTGATGAGGTGAAACTTGACAGCTGTACAGTGTGTAGGACTAACTTACCAGGTATTGATGAAACCAGGTGAAACTTGACAGCTGTACAGTGTTGCTCAATCCTGTTGTAACAACAAAGGTACAATTTTGAAGGTGTTACTCTATTTTCATCCTGAAAGTGTGCTTTTATAGTAATTTAATAGAAAACTTCTTTATATATTTTAAAACAGGCAAATGGGTGAGCGATGCGTGGACAGGTGTACGCAGTGATGTCTGGCTTGTTGGCTGCAGTGGCAAGTCTTTGTGGGAAGTATGCTATGGCCAGTACAGAAGCTCAGGATCTCTGTGAAAGTGCCCTCATGTTGCTGCTTAATGAAGAAGATGTTACAAATGCCAATAGTATCAGTGTCATATGTGATCAAGTAAGTAGAAAACACTTCCAGTAGACCAATGGGTTTATTAGAAATAACCTTGATATTAGTTATTTATCAGTTCAGGTATCAGATGCAGTACCTTATGGATATATTCTTTATGATTTTACTTGATTGTCACGACATAACTCAAATGATGCATTATTGTGGCTTAGTCATCATTTGTGTACTGTACTGTCGACTGCAAACCTTGTTTTTAGTTCATGGTCAGTTGCAAGATTCATCAGCTGCTGTTGGTCACAGGCCTTGGAGAGTAGCCACTTACAGTACTGTATACAGTACTATAGTTATTTGTAAACATTGTTGTGTGCTTTAGCTCCTGAAAACAGCGGTGATTCCAATACCACTGCTTGGGCCTAAATGTAATGGCACCACTGATAAAGCTACAGCTATTCAATTGGAAAAGTAGGGTGCTACCACTGCCATCATTACTCCCACTACTTTTGAAAAACATTCAAAATAGGAACATATTTGAGTAAAGTGCGACAAATTCCACAAAAAAAATTTAGCTACTGCCAGGAGTTGTTTCTATGAATGAAGAACTGACTGATGTATAGCCATGGTGTAGTGTCTCCTGTCCTTCAACATTATGCTCCCAATGCTTGTTTTCAACACCAGCTGTTACTGTTAATGAACTTGAATTGCTTATGCTTATTGTCCACTTTTACGAGGTTGAGGATTACCGTATATACTCGTCTATAATTCTACCTCGTTTATAGGTCGACCCTGATTTTTTTACCATGAAATCATTAATTTATGATATGCCTCATTTATAGGTCGACCCAAGTTTGTGAGGTAATGGAACAACAAAACCTTCAGTAAAAACACTCTACGTCCTATAAACTGAGGGTCGCCGTGCCTGAAACACCGAGTGCCGAAGGCAAATTGTTTACCATTTATTATTACGACACTTTACACTGAAACACGGGTAATTTCAACAAAAATATTGTATATTTCCATTAAAGTATTTATTCAAGTCAATTAGGAGGGAATATTATTGTAATACAACCGGTTTTTTTTCACTGAAAACCATTCGAAAAGCGATAATGGTAACATCTTTTGAACAACGAAAGAAAGCGAAATTCGATTGTTTTCATCATGGTTTTATCCCACTTTCCACTGTGATACGTACGTCATTTCAGCAAAAATATTACATTTCCGTGAATGTATTATATCAAGCACAATATGAATAAAATATCACTAATATAGTATTTTAACCGAAAACTATTAAAAAAACGAGTAAGATATCTTGAACATCGGAAGGCTAGGTAAAGTCTTTTGTTTTCGTCATGTAGTTTATCCTATTTTACATTGAAATACATCATGTTTCAGCAAAACTACTGTTTATATCTGAGAATATATTCTTTCAGGCACAGTTAAGGTAAAATATACTTGTGATGTAACTGTTTTTTAATTGAAAACGATTCGAAAAACATGTACCGTACTGTAATAAGTACGTCATTCAGGGCTGTGGAGTCGGAGTCGGAGTCGAGGAGTCGGAGGAAATTTCGGCTTGTGGAGTCGGAGTCGGTAAAATTGTCCAGACTCCGACTCCGACTCCGACTGAAGCTATTCTGTTCCTAAGAACAAATATATGAACTCAGGCATATTCATTGCAGTGATTCCACTGATCCCACTAATTTTCTTAAATTATTAAAAGAATTTATTTCCATTTTATAAGCATTATTATGAATTTATTGTAGCAGGCACAGTATAGCACTACAATTTTGAACGATAGACTCTTCTTTACCATTTGAAATTTTGAATTATATCAAATTTTGTTTTGTTGAAAACTGCACAGAGGCTCTCAGCTACAAAACAATTAGCTACAACCTGTTTTTGGTGAGATTAAGGCAAATTTAATTTAATAACTTAATCATGTAAGGTTTATCCATTTTCCTTAATAAGGTATTCATTTCTTTAATGTACATAAATATATAACTTTACTTTAAAAGGAATTGTAGGATCATCATTTAGATCCACATCAGATTATGAGCTTAAACAAAATTCATATGCTGAGATCGAACTTTTAGATATACATGTAAATGGTGTTTTCTAGTTAATATCTTGAATTCTTAATAAATTTATTTTTCTTTTGATTGAAACTTTGAAAGTCAAGCCTATCATCTTTTTGTAGTTCTTAAATATCGTCCAGATCATTAATAAAGCTGTAGCAGTATAGCCACGGTGTTTTACTTTTTACCTATGCAGGTTACAACATACAAATTACAATTAGGATGGTAGAAATAGTTGTTACAAATAGGCCAAGGAGTCGGAAGCATAAAAATTTGAGGAGTCGGAGTCGAAGGTTTTGTCTTCGACTCCACAGCCCTGACGTCGTTTCAGCAAAAATATTAAATTTCCGTAAATGTATTATATCAAGCACAGTATGAATAGAATAACATTGTAATGTAACAGTATTTTAACCGAAAACTATTAAAAAAGACGAGTAACATCTCTTGAACATCGGAAGGTTAGATAAAGTCTTTTGTTTTCGTCATGTATTTTATCCTATTTTACATCGAAATACATCATGTTTCAGCAAAACTACTGTTTATATCTGAGAATATATTCATTCAGGCACAGTTAAGGTAAAATATACTTGTGATGTAACAGTTTCTTAACTGAAAACGATTCGAAAAACACGTACCGTCTAGCTGATACGGCAGAGCCGTGTCTTTGCATCGGCCCTTCTTAAGCAGCCTTTAATACTAGCGTACGTTGAAATTGTGTTTGTAGTCTTATTGTCTTGATTCTTATTTTCCAGAAATATGACAAGTTTGTATATAATACAATGTTACGGTACTTTTAATTTACAAGTATTAATTTTTAAAAATACACAAGACACCAAACAAATACCAGTACGGATATTTGCGTGACTCTCCCGCCAAAAAAGACCAAACAGCTGATATTCTCTCCCTCAGCCCTACCAAGAAATAGCCCAATGGCATCTTTCTTGTTTATTCTCTTCTAATTTCTCATATTAACTGGTATTTTCTACTTCATATTGCCTACATCAGATAAACTACAGTAATTGAGGTTAGAGGCACTTATAAATTTGATTACCGGGTATTGGTAGGATGCTGTTAAACCACTTGACCCTACCAACAGTGTTGCAAATCAGACACAGCATTTTTTTTTTTTTTTTTTTTGGTGTCTCCATTTCTGTTAAAAAAAATTCTGTGGGGTTTGCACAGTAGTAAACTGTTTTGCCTACAGTATTGTAAAACGATTTGGGAAAAGAAATTCTCGGTAACTTAAAATTTTAAGCGGAAAATCTTGAAACTGGCAACCGTGTGTAGATGACCAGACTCACATCATAGTATGTCATCACAAGTAGCCTACGTGTGGATTTTAATGAAAATACTCAGAAATATGGTATCGTAGTATTTATTCAAGTGAATTAGGATAGAATATTATTGTAATACAACAGTTTTTTAATTGAAAACCATTCGAAAAGCGATTACGGTAACATCTTTTGAACAACGAAAGAAAGCGAAAGTCATTGTTTTCGTCATGATTTTATCCCACTTTCCACTGTAATACGTACGTCATTTCGGCAAAAATATTACATTTCCGTATTTATTTCTGAGAATATATTCATTCGGGCACAGTTGAGATAAAATATACTTGTGCTGTAATGTTGTAATGAAAATATTCAGAAATATGGTATTGTAGTTTTCTTTTTTTTCAAATTTAATTAACAAAGATTGACATTTCAAATTTAATGAACAAAAATTGATGTATCTATAAATAAACTTTTTAAAAATGAATACTTTATGTTTTACATCGTCCTGTGCTACCATACCATGCATTTGACTACTTTGGGCTTGATGCAAGAGATCTACCCTGGCAACTGTACCAACACTCACAGCGGGTGGTGCGTCGTTTCCATTATTTACTGGCAGTAACTGGTAAATATTTTTCAACCTAACGAAACTATTACCCATGTAGAGGTCGACCCCCAATTTTTTAACAAAAAATTTCGTCTTAAAAACTCGAACTACACACAAGTGTATACGGTACTCATTTCCACAAAAGTTATTAACTGAAACAATGAGGGATATGAACCCCGGCCTACACATTAGTGCATCACAATGCCCACTACTGAGTTCCTAGTCCACCTTCTTTGGTAATGATAAATAAACACCCAGGCCTTCAGCGCCAACTGTCAAATCTTATCTCAAATAAATAAAGACACTCTGTCACCTCACCTCACGCTCGGCTGGCTACCTCCCTCCCTGTGTTCCCAGACAAAAGATTGGTGATTTCTTTATGTTTATTTTATATAATATCTCAGACTAAAGTTAGGAGATTATAATTTGCATTGCTGGAATCCTTGCAAGACAGTCAATAATTTGAATATAAACGTCATATATTTTGCTCAAGAGATAAAAATTGTTGTACATTAGTTGTACATTAGTGTACAGTACTGTAGTACATTTTATAAAAAAAATTTCAACTGTATTTTTGGGTAGATTTACATAGATTTCTTCATTTATTTTCATCCATTTACATGCACACACCATACTAAAAGAAACGTAATAGAAATAAATGACCTTAGTGCAAAGCTGGAGTGCACAAAGCTGTATATATATATATATATATTATATTATATATATATATTGTTACGAACCCCTCCACCCAGCACTACGAACCACGCCATCTATTGTCCTGATCTACCTACCCAGCACCACGAGCAACGCCATCTAGGGACGAGACACGAGTATGACTCGTCTTGGTTAACACTCCGGGGTTTCCCTTCTCCATATCCTGGTTGTTGCGTCACTTCCTCCAAGTCTTCTTTATGAGCTCCAATTCGAGGAGAGAGGACTTGGCTCTGGGAAGTGACCACAGGATCATCTATCCTCTAAACCTACGGACAGTGACTACCTACCGTCTTCTACAATACTCAGCCTTACTCGTCAGTCATCTCAGCTCCTCACTTAAGTATTTGTATCTTGTATTGCCTCCCCCACGTCCACTTGCTTCAAAATTGTTTATGTTGTATTAATATGTATATACTGTTAATGTTTAGGTTAAGTTTGGTTAAGGGTAATTTATAAGCTGAATATTTTGTTTAGGGATTTATGGTACTTTATTATACACAACGAAAACTCGCATCCTTTGTGTACCCTTTTATAGTCCGATTGTCTTTGTTTTTTTGTTGTTGTTACCTGTTGGGATCTGGGTAGACGTATAACTATATTCTAAATCCCCAACTCGTAACAAATGGCGACCGTGACAGGACCCGACCTTAAGTACCATATTCCTTCCTCCCTTGTAACTCCTTGTTAATTATTCCTCCCAGTCACTTCTGTTCACAATTGCTTTACGGTGGTTTAAAGTTTCCTTCATATGTGTGTGCATATATTGGTATTATCGTACAGTAAGAGTGACAGACGTAGGATATTAGGTTCCAAGTGTCATAAGGCTTACCTGTTATTACACGTGGCAGTCGTGTAGTAAGTCTTATCGAGTGTAGGGAAGAATCCGGATCTGTTTAATGCCGTACCCTCACTCCAGAGTAGGCTGTTCCATAGTCACTAGTTTAGGGTGAAGTGATATCTTGGGACGCCCCGCTCTACCAGGACCCCATAATTATAAAGCCTCCATTATTGTTCTTCTCATTATCTCATTCGGGGTCAATCATACCAAACTCAAGGGTTGTTAATCCGGATCTTTATATTAATGCCGTAATACGCCCTTCCTCTTTCAAGTATCTCAGGGTTGTTAATCCGGATCTTTATATTAATGCCGTAATACGCCCTTCCTCTTTAAAGTATCTCAGGGTTGTTAATCCGGATCTTTATATTAACGCCGTAATACGCCCTTCCTCTTTAAAGTATCTCGGGGTTGTTAATCCGGATCTTTATATAAAATGCCGTAATACGCCCTTCCTCTTTCAAGTATCTCAGGGTTGTTAATCCGGATCTTTATATTAATGCCGTAATACGCCCTTCCCCTTTCAAGTATATCAGGGTTGTTAATCCGGATCTTTATATTAATGCCGTATCGCCCTTCCTCTTTCATGTATATCAGGGTTGTTAATCGGATCTTTATATTAATGCCGTATCGCCCTTCCTCTTTCAAGTATATCAGGTTGTTAATCCTGATCTTTATATTAATGCCGTATCGTCCTTCCTCTTTCATGTATATCAGGGTTGTTAATCCGGATCTTTATATTAATGCCGTATCGCCCTTCCCTTTCAAGTATATCAGGGTTGTTAATCCGGATCTTTATATTAATGCGTAATACGCCCTTCCTCTTTCATGTATATCAGGGTTGTTAATCCGGATCTTTATATTAATGCGTATCACCTTCCCTCTTTCAAGTATATCAGGGTTGTTAATCCTGATCTTTATATTAATGCCGTAATAGCCCTTCCTCTTTCAAGTATATCAGGGTTGTTAATCTGATCTTTATATTAATGCCGTAATACGCCCTTCCTCTTTCAAGTATATCAGGGTTGTTAATCCTGATCTTTATATTAATGCCGTAATACGCCCCTCTTTCATGTATATCGGGTTGTTAATCCGGATCTTTATATTAATGCCGTATTACGCCTTCTTCTCTTTCAAGTATATCAGGGTTGTTAATCCTGATCTTTATATTAATGCCGTATCCTTCCTCTTTCATGTATATCAGGGTTGTTAATCCGGATCTTTATAATGCCGTATACGCCTTTCCTTTTCAAGTATATCAGGGTTGTTAATCCTGATCTTTTTATTAATGCCGTATTACGCCCTTCCTCTTTCATGTATATCAGGTTTTTAATCGGATCTTTATATTAATGCCTAATACGCCCTTCCTCTTTCATGTATATCAGGGTTGTTAATCGGATCTTTATATTAATGCCGTAATACTCTTCTCTGTATATCAGGGTTGTTAATCGGATCTTTATATTAATGCCGTATCCCTTCCTTCCTCTTTCAAGTATATCGAGGTTGTTAATCGG
>NW_024719665.1:3475869-3535301 GCF_018991925.1 Homarus americanus | reverse complement strand
GGTGATGGTATAAGTGTGGTGCTGGCTGGGTGATGGTAGCAAATGTAGTGCTGGCCCCAGGTGATCAGTATAAGTGTAGTGCTGGCTGGAGTGGATGGTACTTAAGTGTAGTGCTGGCTCCACAAAGTGTAGTGCTGGCCTCAGGTGATGGTATAAGTGTAGTGCTGGCCCCAGGTGATGGTATAAGTGTAGTGCTGGCCCCAGGTGATGGTATAAGTGTAAGTGATGGCTCCAGGTGATAGTATAAGTGTAGTGATATTTGGGTGATGGTATAAGTGTAATTTTGGTGATGGTATAAGTGTAGTGCTATTTGGGTGATGGTATAAAATTGTAATTTATTTGAGTGATGGTATAAGTGTAGTGATGGCTCCAGGTGATGGTATAGGTGGTGGTGGCTCCAGGTGATGGTATAAGTGTAGTGCTTTGGCCCCAGGTGATGGTGTAAGTGTAGTGCTGGCCCCAGGTGATGGTATAAGTGTAGTGCTGGCCCCAGGTGATGGTGTAAGTGTAGTGATGGCCCCGGGTGATGGGTATAAGTGCAGTGCTATTTGGGTGATGGTATAAGTGTAGTGGTGATATAAGTGTAGTGCTGGCCTGGTGATGGTATAAATTAGTGCTATTTGGTGATGGTATAGAGTGTCGTGCTGGCACCTGGTGATGGTATTGTCAAGTGTGGTGCTTATTTGAGTGATGGTATAAGTGTGGTGCTTTATTTGGGTGATGGTATAAATTAGCCAGTGCTGGCCCCGGGTGATGGTATAAGTGTAGTGCTGGCTGGTGATGGTATAAGTGTAGTGATGGCCCCAGGTGATGGGTATAAGTGTGAGTGCTGGCCCCAGGTGATGGTATAAATTAGTGATGCTGGCTGGTGATGGTATAAGTGTAGTGTGGCCCTAGTGATGGAGTAAAGAGGTGTAGTGCTGGCTCCGGGCGATGAGTATAAGTGTAGTGCTGGCCTGGTGGTATAGAGGTGTAGTGCTGGCCCTGGTGATGGTGTAAGTGTGGTACTGGCCTCAGGTGATGGTATAGGGTGTGAGTGCTGGCCCCAGGTGATGGTATAGAGTGTAGTGCTGGCCCCAGGTGATGCTATAAGTCGTGCAAGCCCCAGGTGATGGTATAAGTGTGAGTGCTGTTGCAGGTGATGGTGTAGTGTAGTGCTGTTGGTGATGTATAAGTGTAGTGCTGGCCCGGGTGATGGTATAAGTGTAGTGCTGGCCCCAGGTGATGGTGTGGGGAGTGTAGTGCTGGCCCCGGGTGATGGTATAAGTGAGTGCTGGCCCCAGGTGATGGTGTAAGTGTGTGCTATTTTAGAGTGATGGTATAAGTGTAGTGCTATTTGGTGATGTGGTATAAGTGTAGTGCTATTTGGTGATGGTATAAGTGTGGTGCTATTTGGTGATGGTATAAGTGTAGTGCTATTTGGTGATGGTATGATGTAGTGCTGTTTAGGTGATGGTATAAGTGTAAGGTGCTTTATTTTGGTGATGGTATAAGTGTAGTGCTGTTTGGTGGGTGGTATAAGTGTAGTACTATTTGGGTGATGATATAAGTGCTTAGTGCTCTTGGTGATGAGCCCTTAAGTGTAGTGCTGGCCCCAGGTGATGGTGTAAGTGAGTGCTGTTTGAGTGATGGTATAAGTGTAGTGCTGGCCCTGGTGATGGTATAAATTAGTGTAGTGCTGGCCTGGTGATGGTATAGGTGTAGTGCTGGCCCTGGTGATGGTATAAGAGGTAGTGCTGGCCCCGGGTGATGGTATAAGTGTAGTGCTGGCCACTGGTGATGGTGTAAGTGTAGTGCTGGCCCTGGTGATGAGGTATAAGTGTAGTGCTGGCCCTGGTGATGGTATAAGTGTAGTGCTGGCCCCTGGTGATGGTATAGGTGTGGTGTGGCTGTTGATGGTATAAGTGTAGTGCTGGCTGGTGATGGTATAAATTATAGTGCTGGCCTGGTGATGGTATAAGTGTGGTGCTGGCCCCAGGTGATGGTATAGAGTATGGTGCAGCTGGGTGATGGTATAAGTGTAGTGCTGGCCTGGTGATGGTGTAAGTGTGAGTGCTGGCCCCGGGTGATGGTATAAGTGTAGTGCTGGCCCCAGGTGGTATAAGTGTAGTGCTCGCCCCGGGTGATGGTATAAGTGTGGTGCTGGCCCCAGGTGATGGTGTAGAGTGTAGTGCTGGCCCCAGGTGATGGTATAAGTGTGATGCTGGCCCCGGGTGATGGTATAAATGTAGTGCTGGCCCCAGGTGATGGTATAAGTGTAGTGCTGGCCCCCAGGTGATGGTATAAGTGTGAGTGTGGCTCCGGCGTGATGGTATAAGTGTAGTGCTGGCCTCAGGTGATGGTATAAGTGTAGTGCTGGCCCCCAGGTGATGGTATAAAGTGTAGTGCTGGCCTTTGGGTGATGGTATAAGTGTAGTGATGGCTCCAGGTGATGGTATAAGTGTAGTGATGGCCCCAGGTGATGGTATAAGTGTAGTGCTGTTTGGGTGATGTAGTATAAGTGTAGTGCTGGCCCCAGGGAGTGATGGTATAAGTGTAGTGCTGGCCCCAGGTGATGGTATAAATTGACAATGATGGCTCCAGGTGATGGTATAAGTGTATTGATGGCTCCAGGTGATGGTATAAGTGTAGTGCTGGCCCCAGGTGATGGTGTAAGTGTAGTGCTTTATTTGGTGATGGTATAAGTGTGGATGCTGGCTGAGTGATGGTGTAAGTGTAAGTGATGGCCCGGGTGATGGTATAAGTGTGAGTGCTGGCCCCAGGTGGTGGTATAAGTGTAGTGATGGTATAGAGTGTAGTGCTGGCCCTGGTGATGGTATAAGTGTAGTGCTGGCCCCAGGTGATGAGCTATAAGTGTCGTGCTGGCTGGTGATGGTATAAGTGGTGCTGTTGGTGATGTTATAAGTGTGAGTGCTGGCCCCAGGTGATGGTATAAGTGTAGTGCTACAGCCCGGGTGATGGTATATGTAAGTGTGGTGCTGGCCCTGTGATGGTATATGTGTGGTGCTGGCCCCAGGTGATGGTATAAGTGTAGTGCTGACCCCGGTGATGGTATAAGTGTGGTGTGGCCCTGGTGATGGTATAAGTGTAGTGCTGGCTGGTGATGGTAAAAGTGTGAGTGCTTTGGCTCCAGGGTGATGGTATAAATATAGTGCTGGCCCTGGTGATGGTATAAGTATGTAGTGCTGGCCCCTGGTGATGGGCCCATAAGTGTAGTGCTGGCCTCCTGGTGATGGTATAAGTGTAGTGCTCATGGTGATGGTATAAGTGTGGTGCTGTGCCCAGAGTGATGGTATAAGTGTAGTGCTATTTGGGTGATGGTATAAGTGTAGTGCTGGCCCCAGGTGATGGTATACACGTGTGCTGGCCCCTGGTATTGGTGTAACTGTAGTGCTGTCCCTGGTGATGGTATAAGTGTAGTGCTGGCCCCCAGGTGATGGTATAAGTGTAGTGCTGGCTCAACGTGATGGTATAAGTGTATAGTGCTGGCCTCAGGTGATGGTATAAGTGTAATTAACAGCCCCAGGTGATGGTATAAGTGTAGTGCTATTTGGTGATGGTATAAGTGTGGTGATAGCACCCGGGTGATGAGCCTAGAATGTAGTGATGGCCCCAGGTGATGGTATAAGTGTAGTGCTTTGGCCCCAGGTGATGGTATAAGTGTAGTGCTGTCCCCAGGTGATGGTATAAGTGTAGTGCTGGCCCCAGGTGATGGTATAAGTGTAGTGATGGCTCCAGGTGATGGTATAAGTGTAGTGATGGCTCAGGTGATGGTATAAGTGTAGTGCTGGCCCCAGGTGATGGTGTAAGTGTGGTGCTGGTCCCAGGTGATGGTGTAAGTGTAGTGCTGGCTCCAGGTGATGGTATAAGTGTAGTGCTGGCCCCAGGTGATGGTGTGTGGTTCACATTTGGGTGATGGGTAACCAGGTGTGGTGCTGGTCACAGGTGATGGTATAAGTGTGGTGCTGTTAGGGTGATGGTATTGGTGTAGTGCTGGCCCCGGGTGATGGTATGGGGTGTAGTGCTTTATTTGGGTGCAGGTATAAGTGTAGTGCTGTTGGGTGATGGTATGGTGTGGTGCTGTTTGGTGATGGTATGGGGTGTGGTGCTGGCCCTGGTGATGGGGCCCATGTAGGTGTAAGTGCTGGCTGGTGATGTGGTATGCTGATGGTGCTGGCCCTGGTGATGCGTGGTATCAGTGTGTGCTTTGGCCCTGGTGATGGTATAAGTGTGGTACTTTGTTTCAGTGGTGTAAAGGGTAGTTTGGCCCCGGGTGATGGTATAAGTGTGGTGCTGGCCTCTGGTGATGGTGTGAGGTGTAGTGTTGGCCCCTGGTGATGGTATAAGTGTGGTGCTGGCCCTGGTGATGGTATAAGTGTAGTGCTGGCCCTGGTGATGGTATAAGTGTGGTGCTGGGCCCTGGTGGGGTATGCAGTGTAGTGCTGGCTGGTGATGGTATAAGTCTAGTGCTGGCCCTGGTGATGGTATAAGTGTAGTGCTGGCCCCAGGTGATGGTATAAGTGGTGCTGGCCCCAGGTGATGGTATAGGAGTGTAGTGCTGGCCCCTGGTGATGGTGTAAGTGTAGTACTGGCCCGGGTGATGGTATAGAGTGTAGTGCTGGCCCCAGGTGATGGTATAAGCATGCTGCTCCTTGGGTGATGGTATAAGTGTAGTGCTGGCCCCAGGTGATGGTGTAAGTGTGATGCTGGCCCCAGGTGATGGTATAAGTGTAGTGCTGTTACGTGATGGTATAAGTGTAGTGCTGGCCTCAGGTGATGGTATAAGTGTAGTGCTGTTGGTGATGGTATAAGTGTAGTGCTGGCCCCAGGTGATGGTATAAGTGTAATGTGGCTCCAGGTGATGGTATAAGTGTGGTGATGGCCCCGGGTGATGT
Organism: Homarus americanus; assembly: GCF_018991925.1. Classification (NCBI taxonomy): domain Eukaryota; kingdom Metazoa; phylum Arthropoda; class Malacostraca; order Decapoda; family Nephropidae; genus Homarus; species Homarus americanus. Next base: position 3,530,406 of record NW_024719665.1, on the reverse strand, counting down.
GGGTATAAGTGTAGTGCTTTGGCCCCATTTGGTGTATAAGTGTAGTGCTATTTGGTGATGGTATAAGTGTGGTGCTGGCCCCAGGTGATGGTGTAAGTGTAGTGATGGCTCAGGTGATGGTATAAGTGTAGTGATGGCTCAGGTGATGGTATGAGGTGTGGTGCTGGCCCCAGGTGAGTGGTGTGAAGTGTAGTGCTGGCGCCGGGTGATGGTATAAGTGTAGTGCTGGCCCCGGGTGATGGTGTAAGTGTGGTAGTATTTGGTGATGGTATAAGTGTGGTGCTGTTTGGTGATGGTATAAGTGTGAGTGCTATTTGGGTGATGGTATAAGTGTGGTATGGTATAAGTGTAGTGCTGGCCCTGGTGATGGTATAGTGTAGTGCTGGCCCAGGTGATGGTATAAGTCTGTGCTACTGGCACCTGGTGATGGTAAGTGTAGTGCTTTATTTGGTGATGGTATAAGTGTAGTGCTGGCCCCAGGTGATGGTATAAGTGTAGTGCTGTTTGGTGATGGTATTTATAAGTGTAGTGCTGGCCCCTGGTGATGGTATAAGTGTAGTGCTGGCCCCAGGTGATGAGCCCTTAAGTGTAGTGCTGGCTGGTGATGTTATAAGTGTAGTGCTGGCCCTGGTGATGTATAAATTATGTAGTGCTGGCCTGGTGATGGTAAAAGTGTAGTGCTGGCTCAGGTGATGTGTTATAAGTGTAGTGCTGGCCCTGGTGATGGTATAAGTGTAATTATGGCCCTAGTGATGGTATAAGTGTAGTGCTGGCCTCAGGTGATGGTATAAGGTGTAGTGCTGAGCCCCAGGTGATGGTATAGAGTGTGAGTGCTGTTGGGTGATGGTATAAGTGTGAGTGATGGCTCCGGGTGATGGTGCAGTGTAGTGGTATTTTGGTGGAGTGTTTATAGGTGTAATTAGCTGGCCCCGGGTGAGTGGTATAAGTGTGGTGCTTTATTTGGGTGATGGTGCTCAGGGGTGTGGTGCTGGGCTGGGTGGTGGTATAAGGGGTGTGATGATGAAACCTAAAGGTGATGGTATAGAGGCTAGTGCTGTTTGGTGATGGTATAAGTGTAGTGCTGGCTCCAGGTGATGGTATAAGTGTAGTGCTGGCCCCAGGTGAGTGGTGTAGAAGTGTGGTGCTGTTTGGGTGATGGTGTAAGTGTAGTGCGCTGTACAGGTGATGGTATAAGTGTAGTGCTGTTTAGGGCAGTGGTATTGAGGTGTAGTGCTATTTTGGGTGATGGTATAAGTGTAGTGCTATTTGAGTGCGGGTATAAGTGTAGTGCTGACCCCGGGTGATGGTATAGAGTGTAGTGCTGGCCCCAGGTGATGGTATAGAGTGTAGTGCTGGCCCTGGTGATGGTATAAGTGTAGTGCTGGCCTGGTGATGGTGTCAAGTGTAGTGCTGGCCCCAGGTGATGGTGACAGTGTGGTGGCCCCGGGTGCAGGTGTAGAAGTGTTGTGCTGGCCCCATGTGATGGTATAAGTGTAGTGCTGCCCCAGGTGATGGTGTAAGTGTGGTCTTTGGCCCCCAGGTGCAGGCATAGTGCTGGCCCCAGGTGTGGTGTGTGGTGTGGTGCTGTTTGGGTGATGGGATTCGTGTGCGGGCCCCAGGTTGATGAGCCCAGTGGTGTAGTGCTGGCCCCGGGTTGATGGTATTAGTGTAGTGCTGGCTGAAGGTGATGGTGTAAGTGTGGTGATGGCCCGGGTGATGGTATAGGTGTAGTGCTGGCCCCTGGTGATGGTATAAGTGTAGTGCTGGCCCCAGATGCTGGTATAAGTGTAGTGCTTTGGCCCCAGGTGATGGTATAAGTGTAGTGTTTTGTGGTGATGGTATAAGTGTGAGTGCTGGCCCCAGGTGATGGTATAAGTGTAGTGCTATTTGGGTGATGGTATAAGTGTAGTGTATTTGAGTGATGGTGTAAAGTGTAGTGCTGTTGAGTGATGTGGTATATAGTGCTGTTGGTGATGGGTATAAGTGTAGTGCTGGCCCCAGGTGATGGTGTAAAGTGTGAGTGCTGGCCCCCAGGTGATGGTATAAGTGTGAGTGCTGGCCCCAGGTGGAGTGGTATAGGTGTAGTGCTGGCCCCAGGAGGTGGTGTAAGTGTAGTGCTGGCCCCCGGGTGATGGTATAGGTGTAGTGCTGGCCCCAGGTGATGGTATAAGTGTGGGCTGCTGGCCCCAGGTGATGGTATAAGTGTGCTGGCCCCGGTGAGTGGTATGAAGTGTGGTGCTGGCCCCAGGTGGTATGGTGGTGCTATTTGGGTGATGGTATAAGTGTAGTGCTGGCCCTGGTGGTATAAGTGTAGTGCTGGCCCTGGTGATGGTATAAGTGTGATGCTGGCCTGGTGATGGTAAGTGTAGTGCTGGCTGGTGATGGTATGAAGTGTAGTGCTGGCTGGTGATGGGTATGGTGTGGTGCTGGCTGTGGTTTATGGTGTAAGTGTGGTGCTGGCTCCCTGGTGATGGTATAAGTGTAGTGCTGGCCCCGGGTGATGGTATAAGTGTGGTACTGGCCCCAGGTGATGGTATAAGTGTACTGCTGGTCCTGTGGTGATGGTGTAGAGGTGTGGTGCTGGCCCGGGTGATGGTATAGAGGTAGTGCTATTTGGTGGGTTGTATAAGTGTAGTGCTGGCCCCAGGTTGTAGTATAAGTGTAGTGCTGGCCCTGTTGATGGTACTCTCACAAGTGTGGGCTATTTGGTGATGGTATGATGTAATTACTTTATTTGGGTGATCAGAGGAAGAGCCCATAAGTGTGTGCTGACCCTGGTGATGGTATAAGTGTCGTGCAGCTGGTGATGTTATAAGTGTAGTGCAGACCCCAGGTGATGGTATAAGTGTAGTGCTGGCCCAGGTGATGGTATAAGTGTAGTGCTGGCCCCGGGTGATGGTATAGAGTGTAGTGCTGGCCCTGGTGATGGTATAAGTGTGATGCTGGCCCCAGGTGATGGTGCTAAGTGTATTGATGGCCCCGGGTGATGGTATAAGTGTAGTGCTGGCCCCAGGTGATGGTATAAGTGTGTTGATGGTATAAGTGTAGTGCTGGCCCTGGTGATGGTATAAGTGTGATGCTATTTGGTGATGGTATAAGTGTCGTGCTGGTGCCTGGTGATGGCATAAGTGTGAGTGCTTTATTTGGTGATGGTATAAGTGTGCTATTTGAGTGATGGTATAAGTGTAGTGCTGTTGGGTGATGGTATAAGTGTAGTGCGCTGGCCCTGGTGATGGTATAAGTGTAGTGCTGGCTGGTGATGGTATAAGTGTAGTGCTGGCCCCAGGTGATGGTATAAGTGTAGTGCTGGCCTAGTGATGGTATAAGTGTAGTGCTGGCCCTGAGAATGGTAAGTGCTGGCTCCGGGTGATGGTATAGGTGTAGTGCTGGCCTAGTGATGTGGTATAAGTGTAGTCTTTGGCCCTGGTGATGGTATAAGTGTAGTGCTTTGGCCTCAGGTGATGGTATAAGTGTAGTGCTCGCCCCAGGTGATGAGTATATAAAGTGTAGTGCTGTTTGGGTGATGGTATAAGTGTAGTGCTATTTGGTGATGGTATAAGTGTAATTATACTTTTGGCCCAGGTGATGGAAGTATAAGTGTAGTGCTGGCTTTTGGTGACATTCAGTATCATTAGTGCTGGCCTGGTGATGTAATTGTAACTGTAGTGCTGTCTGGTGATGGTATAAGTGTAGTGCTGTTTGGTGATGGTATAAGTGTAGTGCTGGCTCACGTGATGGTATAAGTGTAGTGCTGGCTATGGTGGTATAAGTGTGAGTGCTTTGGCCCCGGGTGATGGTATAGAGGTGTGGTGCTGTGGTGATGGTACTAAGTGTAGTGATGAAGCAAAGGTAGTGGTATATAGAATTGTAGTGATGGCCCAGGTGATGGTAAAAGTGTAGTGCTATTTGGTGATGGTATAAGTGTGTAGTGCTGTTTGGTGATGGTATAAGTGTAGTGCTGGCCCAGGTGATGGGTATGGGGTGTAGTGATGGCTCCAGGTGATGGTATAGGTGTAGTGATGGCTCCAGGTGATGGTATAAGTGTAGTGCTGGCCCAGGTGATGGTGTAAAGTGTGATTGCTGCTGGTCCCGGGTGATGGTGTGGGGTGTAGTGCTGGCTCGAACGATGGTATAAGTGTAGTGCTGGCCCCAGAGTGATGGTGTAAGTGTAGTGCTGGCTGGTGATGTGGTGTAAGTGTGGTGCTGGTCTGGGTGATGGTATAAGTGTAGTGCTGTTGGGTGATGGTATTGGTGTAGTGCTGTATTTGGTGATGGTATGGGTGTGGTGCTGTTGGGTGCAGGTGTAGGTGTAGTGCTATTTGGGTGATGGTGTTATAAATTATGGTGTATTTGGTGATGGTATAAGTGTAGTGCTGGCTGTGGTGATGGTGTAAATTAGTGCTGGCCCTGGTGATGGTATAAGTGTGAGTGCTGGCTGGTGATGGTATAGAGTGTGGTGCTGGCCTGGTGATGGTATAAGTGTAGTGCTGGCCCTGGTGATGGTATAGAGGTGCTGGCCCCAGGTGATGGTGCTCAAGTGTAGTGCTGGCCTCTGGTGATGGTGTAAGTGTAGTGTTGGCCCCTGGTGATGGTATAAGTGTGTGCTGGCCCCTGGTGATGGTATAGAAAGTGTAGTGCTGGCCTGGTGATGGTGTTATAAGTGTGGTGCTGGCCCTGGTGATGGTATAAGTGTAGTGCTGGCCTGGTGGAGTCGTATAGGTGTGGTGGCCCCTAGAGTGGAGTGGTATAAGTGTAGTGCTGGCCCCGTGATGGTATAAGTGTAGTGCTTTGGCCCCAGGTGATGGTATAAGTGTAGTGCTGGCCTGGTGATGGTGTAAGTGTGATGCTTTATTTGGTGATGGTATAAGTGTAGTGCTGGCCCCAGGTGATGGAGTAAGCGTACTGCTCATACGGGTGATGGTATAGAGTGTAGTGCTGGCCCCAGGTGATGAATTGTAAGTGTGTGCTATTTGGGTGATGGTATAAGTGTGTGGTGCTATTTACGTGATGGTATAAATTAGTAGTGCTGGCCTCAGGTGATGGTATAAGTGTAGTGCTGTAGTGTAGGGGCGGCCCCAGGTGATGGTATAAGTGTAGTGCTGGCCCCAGGTGATGGTGGGGTGTAGTGCTGGCCCCAGGTGATGGTATAAGTAGTGCTGGCCCCAGGTGATGGTATAAGTGTAGTGCTGGCCCCTGGTGATGGGGGAGGTGTAGTGCCTCCAGGTGATGGTATAAGTGTAGTGCCTGTTCCAGGTGATGGTATAAGTGTAGTGCCCCTGGTGATGGTATAAGTGTAGTGCTGGCCCCAGGTGATGGTATAAGTGTAGTGCTGGCCCAGGTGATGGTATAAGTGTAGTGCTGGCCCCAGGTGATGGTGTGGGAAAAGTTGGCCCCAGGTGATGGTATGTGTGTGCTGGCCTCAGGTGATGGTATAGGTGTAGTGCTGGCCCCAGGTGATGGTATAAGTGTAGTGCTGCCCCAGGTGATGGTGGGTAGTGCTGGCCCCAGGTGATGGTATAAGTGTAGTGCTGGCCCCGGTGATGGTATAAGTGTAGTGCTGGCCCCAGGTGATGGTATAAGTGTAGTGCTGGCCCCAGGTGATGGTATAAGTGTGCTGGCCCAGGTGATGGTATAGTGTAGTGCCTGGCCCCAGGTGATGGTGAAGGTGTAGTGCTGGCCCCAGGTGATGGTATAAGTGTAGTGCTGGCCCGGGTGATGGTATATGTAGTGCTGGCCCCAGGTGATGGTATAAGTGTAGTGCTGGCCCCAGGTGATGGTATAAGGTGTAGTGCTGGCCCTGGGGTATAGTGGTGCTGGCCCCAGGTGATGGTATAAGTGTAGTGCTGGCCCCAGGTGATGGTATAAGTGTAGTGCTGGCCCCAGGTGATGGTATAAGTGTAGTGCTGGCCCCAGGTGATGGTATATGTGTGCTGGCCCCATGTATGTGTGCAGTTGGCCCAGGTGATGGTATAAGTGTAGTGCTGGCCCCGGTGATGGTATATGTAGTGCTGGCCCCAGGTGATGGTGTGGTGTAGTTGGCCGGTGATGGTATAAGTGTAGTGCTGGCCCTGGTGATGGTATATGAGTGGTATTCCAGGTGATGGTGGGCGTAGTGTCTCCCAGGTGATGGAATGTGTAGTGCTGGCCCCAGGTGATGGTGAGGCGGTGAAGTGCTGGCCCTGGTGATGGAGGTAGTGCTGGCCCCAGGTGATGGTAGGTGTAGTGCTGGCCCCAGGTGATGGTATAAGTGTAGTGCTGGCCCCAGGTGATGGAGGAGTGTAGTGCTGGCCCCAGGTGATGGTATAAGTGCTGGCCCCGGTGATGGTATGTGTAGTGCTGGCCCCAGGTGATGGTATAAGGTAGTGCTGGCCCCAGGTGATGGTTAAGTGTGCTGGCCCGGTGATGGCGTGGTGCTGGGCCCCAGGTGATGGTATAAGTGTAGTGCTGGCCCCTGGTGATGGTATATGTAGTGCCGGCCCCTGGTGATGGTATAAGGTAGTGCTGGCCCCTGGTGATGGTATGTGGCGGTAGCGTCTCCCGGTGATGGTATATGTAGTGCTGGCCCCTGGTGATGGTATAAGTGTAGTGCTGGCCCCAGGTGATGGTATAAGTGTAGTGCTGGCCCTGGTGATGGTATAAGTGTAGTGCTGGCCCCTGGTGATGGTATAAGTGTGCTGGCTCCTGGTGATGGTATAAGTGTAGTGCTGGCCCCTGGTGATGGTATAAGTGTAGTGCTGGCCTCTGGTGATGGTATGTGTAGTGCTGGCCCCAGGTGATGGTATATGTAGTGCTGGCCCTGGTGATGGTATGTGTAGTGCTGGCCCCAGGTGATTGTAGGTGTAGTGCTGGCCCCAGGTGATGGTATAAGGTGTAGTGCTGGCCCTGGTGATGGTATAAGGTAGTGCTGGCCCTGGTGATGGTATAAGTGTAGTGCTGGCCCCGGTGATGTATAAGGTAGTGCTGGCCCCAGGTGATGGTATAAGTGTAGTGCTGGCCCCAGGTGATGGTATAAGTGTGTGGCCTCTCAGGTGATGGTATAAGTGTAGTGCTGGCCCCAGGTGATGGTGTAAGTGTAGTGCTGGCCCCAGGTGATGGTGTGTGTGGCGTGGCCCCAGGTGATGGTATATGTAGTGCTGGCCCCAGGTGATGGTGTAAGTGTAGTGCTGGCCCCAGGTGATGGTATAAGTGTAGTGCGGGCCCCAGGTGATGGTATAAGTGTAGCTGGCCCCGGGTGATGGTGATAGTGTAGTGCTGGCCCCAGGTGATGGTAGGGGTGTAGCTGGCCCCTGGTGATGGTAGTGGCCCTGTGGTATAAGTGTAGTGCTGGCCCCAGGTGATGGTATAAGGTAGTCTGGCCCCAGGTGATGGTATAAGTGTAGTGCTGCCCAGGTGATGGTGTGTGTAGTGCTGGCTCCAGGTGATGGTATAAGTGTAGTGCTGGCCCCGGTGATGGTGTAAGTGCTGGCCCCGGGTGATGGTATTATGTAGTGCTGCCCCAGGTGAAGGTATAAGTGTAGTGCTGCCCAGGTGATGGTGGGGTAAAGGGCTCCCAGGTGATGGTATAGTGTAGTGCTGGCCCCAGGTGATGTATAAGGTAGTGCTGGCCCCAGGTGATGGTATAAGTGTAGTGCTGGCCTCAGGTGATGGAAAGGAGTGCGGCCTGGTGATGGGTGGGTGGCCCTGGTGATGGTATAAGTGTAGTGCTGGCCCCAGGTGATGGTATAAGGTAGTGCTGGCCCCAGGTGATGGTATAAGTGTAGTGCTGGCCCCAGGTGATGGTATAAGTGTAGTGCTGCCCCCGGTGATGGTATAAGTGTAGTGCTGGCCCCAGGTGATGGGTGTAAGGTAGTGCCTGGCCCCAGGTGATGGTATAAGTGTAGTGCTGGCCCCGGGTGATGGTATTATGTAGTGCTGCCCAGGTGTGTGGTGGGAGGTGGTAAGTGTAGTGCTGCCCCAGGTGATGGTGGGTGTAGTGCTGCCCCAGGTGATGGTAGAAGTAGGGCCCCTGTGATGGTATAAGGTAGTGCTGGCCCCAGGTGATGGTATAAGTGTAGTGCTGGCCCCAGGTGATGAGGAGTGTAGGTGCTGGCCCCAGGTGATGGTAAAGTGTAGTGCTGGCTCCCAGGTGATGGTATAAGGTGTAGTGCTGGCCCCAGGTGATATAAGTGTATGGCCCCAGGTGATGGTATAAGGTAGTGCTGGCCCCTGGTGATGGAGGTGTGTGCTGGCCTGGTGATGGTATAAGTGTAGTGCTGGCCCGGTGATGGTATAAGTGGTGCTGGCCCTGGTGATGGTGGTAGTGCTGGCCCCAGGTGATGGTATAAGGTAGTGCTGGCCCTCAGTGATGGTGTGTGTAGTGCCGGGCCCCAGGTGATGGTATAAGGTGCTGGCCCAGGTGATGGTGTAAGTGTAGTGCTGCCCTGGTGATGGTAAGGGTGTAGTGCTGGCCCTGGTGATGGTATAAGTGTAGCTGGCCCCTGGTGATGGAAAGGGTGTAGTGCTGGCCCCTGGTGATGGTATAAGTGTAGTGCTGGCCCCAGGTGATGGTAAGGTGTAGTGCTGGCCCCAGGTGATGGTATAAGTTAGTGCTGGCCCTGGTGATGGTGTAAGTGTAGTGCTGGCTGGTGATGGTGTAAGTGTAGTGCTGGCCCTGGTGATGGTGTAAGTGTAGTGCTCTCTGGTGATGGTATAAGTGTAGTCTGGCCCAGGTGATGGTATAAGGTAGTGCTGGCCCCAGGTGATGGTGTAAGTGTAGTGCTGGCTCCAGGTGATGGTATAAGTGTAGTGCTGGCCCCAGGTGATGGTGTAAGTGTAGTGCTGGCCCCAGGTGATGGTGTAAGTGTAGTGCTGGCTCCACGTGATGGTATAAGTGTAGTGCTGGCCTCAGGTGATGGTATAAGTGTAGTGCTGGCCCCAGGTGATGGTATAAGTGTAGTGCTGGCCCCAGGTGATGGTATAAGTGTAGTGATGGCTCCAGGTGATGGTATAAGTGTAGTGATGGCCCCAGGTGATGGTATAAGTGTAGTGCTGGCCCCAGGTGATGGTATAAGTGTAGTGCTGGCCCCAGGTGATGGTATAAGTGTAGTGCTGGCCCCAGTGATGGTGTAAGTGTAGTGCTGGCTCCAGGTGATGGTATAAGTGTAGTGCTGGCCCCAGGTGATGGTGTAAGTGTAGTGCTGGCCCCAGGTGATGGTGTAAGTGTAGTGCTGGCCCCTGGTGATGGTGTAAGTGTAGTGCTGTCCCCTGGTGATGGTATAAGTGTAGTGCTGGCCCCAGGTGATGGTATAAGTGTAGTGCTGGCTCCACGTGATGGTATAAGTGTAGTGCTGGCCTCAGGTGATGGTATAAGTGTAGTGCTGGCCCCAGGTGATGGTATAAGTGTAGTGCTGGCCCCAGGTGATGGTATAAGTGTAGTGATGGCTCCAGGTGATGGTATAAGTGTAGTGATGGCCCCAGGTGATGGTATAAGTGTAGTGCTGGCCCCAGGTGATGGTATAAGTGTAGTGCTGGCCCCAGGTGATGGTATAAGTGTAGTGCTGGCCCCAGGTGATGGTATACGTGTAGTGCTGGCCCCTGGTGATGGTGTAAGTGTAGTGCTGTCCCCTGGTGATGGTATAAGTGTAGTGCTGGCCCCAGGTGATGGTATAAGTGTAGTGCTGGCTCCACGTGATGGTATAAGTGTAGTGCTGGCCTCAGGTGATGGTATAAGTGTAGTGCTGGCCCCAGGTGATGGTATAAGTGTAGTGCTGGCCCCAGGTGATGGTATAAGTGTAGTGATGGCTCCAGGTGATGGTATAAGTGTAGTGATGGCCCCAGGTGATGGTATAAGTGTAGTGCTGGCCCCAGGTGATGGTATAAGTGTAGTGCTGGCCCCAGGTGATGGTATAAGTGTAGTGCTGGCCCCAGGTGATGGTATAAGTGTAGTGATGGCTCCAGGTGATGGTATAAGTGTAGTGATGGCTCCAGGTGATGGTATAAGTGTAGTGCTGGCCCCAGGTGATGGTGTAAGTGTAGTGCTGGTCCCAGGTGATGGTGTAAGTGTAGTGCTGGCTCCAGGTGATGGTATAAGTGTAGTGCTGGCCCCAGGTGATGGTGTAAGTGTAGTGCTGGCCCCAGGTGATGGTGTAAGTGTAGTGCAGTTAATACGGGTTTATAAGCTCTGTTATTTATAATACTTTTACATAAACATCTCTGCTTCACTATTGTCGGTATAGGTATTCATTAATTTTCCTTCAATTTCTAATAAAGTAAATTCTCGGTGAGATTGTTTTTTTTTCGCCTGTTTTAATCCTCGACACTGGTACACGCTGTGAACTTAAAAGCTCTCTCATGTTGTATAAAAACGTTTACAAGGAAACAAGTGATACATGGCGGCTCTAAGCAACGGGTCAAATTTTATCTTCTGATATATCAGAAAATTAAAAAGAGATTATTTCAACTAGTGGATGGAGACAATCGTTTATTACCATAATAGAGGGAAAATCTCCTCACCTCTCCAGGACATTATTATGGAAGAGAAGTGGACCCCTTTCTTCTCAGTATTAATCTCAGAGCACTCATAGAGCCACGCTGAAGAGACGAAGAAAAACTTTCTAAAATGATTTTTCATGTACATTCACAGTCTTCCCTTTATATACTGTATTGCCGCTTTTGAAAAGGGTGTGTATATATATATATATATATATATATATATATATATATATATATATATATATATATATATATATATATATATATATATATATATATATCAGCAATCGATTTGTTACGTGAAAACCGTAGGACGAGTAAGACCAAGGATGTACTGTACTTTAATTAGCTTACGTTTTGGAACCTCACTTCATACGCCCTCAGAGCAGAGCCTAAAAGAACCAAGTTCTACTGATATACATTTATATTTATATTAATAATATAAAGGTTTGAACTCTGTTTAACGAACATAAATAATATATCAATAAATACAAACTCTGGACAAAAAATGTAGTTAATGGATTGATAAAATAAATCTAAAATCTAAATGCACAAAAGTGAAGAAGTTTAAGTGGCAAGATAATAATACAAATGTACTCAAGAAGAATACAACACGGTGGTGTGAGTTAAGTCGTGGTTTTCAGCGTTACTTTGAGAGTATTTGTGCACAGAGGTAGTCAGTGGCTGAGGTAGAGAGGTATAGGGGCTCCTGGAATGGTTGGCAGTTGTTGGACTATTGTGAGATTTGGGACTAACGCCCGTATTATTAAACATCTTCCCTTGAAGAGGGTCGTCGTGTTTCAACCCGAGTTTTAAACTAAATGAGTCCTGAGGGACACCGCAGTACAGTACTTAACGGTGGCGGTAAAATTAACTAATTCCAATATTATAAATTCATTTTATTGGAATTAGTTAATTTTACCGCCACATCACCCGTTAAGTACTGTACTACGGTGTCCCTCAGGACTCATTTAGTTTAAAACTCGGGTTGAAACACGACGACCCTCTTCAAGGGAAGATGTTTAATAATACGGGCGTTAGTCGTACAGTATTTAGCAGATAAATATTGCTGGCACGAGACCCACCACTCCCTAGTTAACTGACGTCATTCTGGCGTAATGGCCGGTGTTGCCACAACAGAGTCATGTGGACCCCGGCGTTTCGAGAGCACAACAATCCCCACCACGGATATACCAAAAGACACTCTGGATCTGATGGCGACCTTCTATACAGATGTGAATGAGAACGAAGTTAACACTACCAAGACTACTGAAGATACTGTGGAAACAAACACGGGGAAAAAGGGTGATAAACAGGCCTCATGGGATCACATGGATTACAACTGTCTCAATTTTGGTCAGCGCGCCAACTGCCACAAGTCTGACAGTGATTCTGACTCAGACACCCATCACCAACAAGCAAAAATCATTAAAATCAAAGATAATTCCTCAACTGAAAAACCTAGGAGAGGAATTATTACCTCTAAGCCCCTGCTTAGTGGAGCAACAAGCAGTGGGGTGAAGACTGACCTACCCTGGGTCCACCACGTAAGTTAACTAGTCCACCAGGTGGTTCAAGACATCACCACCAGAGTACATCTCATGTAATAACAGCTTACGCCCCACGTGACAAATATGTCAAGCTTATTTACCCAGAAAAACTCTTAATGAACACCAAGCTGCACTGGCTTACTGAAATCCGTCGCACCTATATACTGGACCCAACACTGGGCCATGTCAAGGCCACATCACCACAGTCTCAGGCAGTCTACATAACTAGAAACCGGAAAGATATCATCGACGCAGTCGTCGCCGGTGAATACTTGGCCATCCACGTCAGTGGCTGACCAGCCCGTCCTCAACCGAAAACTTCGCTGTCACTGACGGGGAACTTCTTTAACCCAAATTCATTAAGGGGTTCGGAACATAACGCTAGGGGAGGGGGTTCTAACATGACTTTTTTCTTTAACTGCACATGATCGTCCATGGCCAGTCAGATGGTTTCCCATAAAGGAAATACATAGAAGTAGTAGACAAATATCGCCTTAGGGAGGGAGAGAGAATATAATTTCATGGGGTTTTATGTCTTCCAATTTTATTCAGAGTTCAGACTTACGTACAGTATACTGTACATGAGCGGCACTGGCCGTCCTCATCGTGTGATGTGGTCGGTGTTATCAGTGATAAACACTACTTAACCGTATCAGTGCTGGAGGGTTTCTCTAAGCTGAATAAAATCGCCTGGCGGCAGACAGAAAAAAAATCCTCAAGTATGGAGAGTACTGAGAGCCAAGGACCCGGAGAGTACCTCCGGATGTGAGATAAACAATTATGATGAACACTGCTCCATACACCCACCTGTGCTTCTACCCTCCTCCCTCTAACAAACACACCAAAGCGTGTATCATATTGAACTCTCTCTCAACGCTACAATATGATCATTTAAACGTTATGACAAGAGTAGAATCTGAATATAATGAAATTAATATACTGAATATGAATAATAATTCAGGTTTAATAAGAAAATGAGTTTTGGAGCCGGATATATATTTTTTGCCACTGTCAATAAACGTCCGTACTGAGATTTACCGATATCTGACAACTACAGTGAATCATAGGGAAGTGGAACATGTAATATGTAAACAAATTGATTATTATTATTATTATTATTAATATTATTAATATTATTAATATTCTCTGCCTATATCATTCATTTTTCTGAGTTAATACACTATCGGAGAAGCAACTTGGATGGAATATACAGTATACTGTGACTCGGAGCATCATCATACGAGATATTAGTCAACACTTCCATGGCTGATAACAGCGGGTCTCTTCACCTTGTCTCACTGACGCCCGAATTATTAAGTTATCTTATACTATTAATAACTAATTTAAAGCCGCCTTTACAAATTTTACTTCTTCTTGGTAACGTAAATATCCATTAAGACATGGCGCTTTCATTAAACTTTATCATGTTTAATAGTAAACATACTGTAGATCACGGATATGTAAACATATATAACCCTTCTAATAACCTTGTATAATATCGTCGCAGAAAAATACGTATAGTTACTTTTTCTTCTATAAACCATCGTAGAAAATTAATAAAAACTGACTGAGCAGTGGGTATACGGCACAGTTCAAACTAATCCTGTTTAACACTGTCTAAAAAATCATTGGATCAAGAAAATTTCCCGATTGATTTTATATAGCAAACGTGATCCCGGCCTTCAACAAGGGAGGTAACGGCGACTTACTAATTTAGCGAAGACGGGCAACTCCCGAGCAAGAATGTACAAAAACAATGATAACTGATACATAAAACTGACTTGGATATACCTGAAGTGTGATGTGTTACGGTCCCTCGAGGAGCTGTTAACTTTCATGTTCCTGGAAAAAAAAATCAGATAAACACTCAGTCCAGCTCTACTCTTTAAAAATTTTCATAATGTTTTAAGAGAAAGTCACCACTTACACAGCATTATATACTGAACTCCCGCCACACAGACAGGCTTCCTGACACTATCCTACGCCAGCTTCACACTCAGAAGCTCCCTGTAGAAGTTCGTCTTGTCCTCTCGGCATTGGACTACTCTACTACCTCGGCGACCTATGCAGCCACGGCAGACAGAGTATTCCACGAATACACTGCTGTGCGCCATGCTGCCGCGAACTCAGTGGTCACACCTTCAATTAGCCCCGGTTTTGTCAACCAGATCAACGCTCCTCAGAGAAGTAGTATTCCACCAGACAAACAAGACTTGAGGGACCTGCTACAATCTCTACACCGCAGAATGGACACCCTTGAGCAGCTCTGCTCCTCCATGCCTGCTGCTGCTCCTGTTCCTGCCCCATGCACTGTGTCCTACCGACCCCAACATCCCCGTCCTGCCCCTGACCCCGCCGCCAGCCCCCAGCACAGTGTACCTACCTTCTGTTGGTACCATCAACGTTTTGATGCTAACGCTAGACGCTATGAGGCTCCCTGCAACTACACGAGGAAGCAACATCGACGGGATTGGTAGACGCCATAACCTCCGACACTATCAAGCAGCACATCACACGCCTTACTTCTGACCTTGACCACTTCACTCCTGCTGCCCGTCACGACCTACTGCAAACACTAAGACAGGCAGTTTCTGCATTCAAGGCTACTGCCCCACGCCAGCCTTCCCACCGCCTTGAACACATTCATCCCGCACCTCCTTCACCTGTCTGCCCACCATTGCCACTTAGAGCACCACCTCGCCCACAACATTTCTGCATACCCTCTTTTCATCCTCAGGTACCTACTGCTCCTGACGTGGACCCTGCTTATGATGAGGGTCCTGCATCCGACCCTAATGACCCAGATACCCCACCCGGCACCCCTGCACCTGCCGCGGGAGAAGCACCACATTCCTCGCCAGTACAATCTTCTCTTATCCACAACCCTCCTTCTCCCTCTGCTTCTCCCACAGATCTCGTGTCTCTAGACGGAGTCGTCTCCCGTAACGGCCGACTGATCCACACCCCCGCCCGTTATGTCTCACATGTGGGATACAACCCTGCCGACAACAAGTCTCCTGCAGCGCTCGGAGGGGAGGGGAAGTATTGTAGTGGATACTCTCCCCTACAACTGACAAGCCAAACCGTCTAGACTCGCGTCAAGTTTCTCTGCCAACCCTCGCCGTCTAGACTAAGGGTGGAGGCAGTCGACACCGGCGACGCTTACTTCCGTTCTACGTCCGCTGGACGTGTATATAAGCTCCCAGTCTCGCCGTGAAGTGGCTAGGGGCGCTTGTGGTAGAAGCGGTACCTCTCTTGCCTCGCAAGCAAGATGTCACGGGTTCGATTCCCGGGCAAGCGGAAGTTGTTTGGACACTCTTCCTAGCCCCTTTGGTCCCTGTTCACCTAGCAGTAAAGTAGTTACCTGTTGTAAATCGAAAGGTTGCGAATTCGTATTCAGGGAAAGTTGTTGGAGCTTCTAAACTTGAACTGACACAATCCGGAGGAGTGGTGACCCGAGGATCACACACCCAACACAGACAAAACCAAATACGTGCGCTATGCGCTAACCAAATAAACGCAGTCGTGTAAAGCCACGGCACTATCTCTCCCACTACAATTCCCTTCCTAACCTCCTGCTCCTACCTCTGTCATCTTCCCCGCTCTGCCTTTCGCTACCAACAACTTTTGGAGCTTCTAAGCTTGAACGTGAAGTGGAAATTCTATCTAGAGCCCTGCAACACGCAACACCTCCTCCAGAGAAGCTCCTGCACGGCAACTCCTCTACCACGCACCAACTCTCCAGCACCAGACTGTTTTGTATATAATATATTTATATAAGAAAACCGCCATAGCTGAGTCTCCCTTCTCACCTCCATCCTTTGTGCGATCCAACATCACGAAACCCCACAATATAATAATTATAATAAAATTAATTTCCTCCTATTTCATTTCCCCGCTTTCTGAATACCATATCGATTCTCCACATTCATATGTTTGCTAATCACACAATATTGCACATAACTTACTGGTGTGAGATTAACCCTAATGGTAACTAATGTTGATTTTTCAAGTAAAAGTAGATTCGTTTTAACGTCGCCTTCGTTTTATACAGGGAAATATATTTTTCGGGTGTATTTTGGTGTGCTTTATTTAAATCTGACCTTCATTTTCTTTGAAAAGTACCCATTTATGAGAAAATATCAAGAGACATAGCACTAACCAACCAAAGGCACCTTACCTAACATTACCAAACTTCCTAGCCGGGGGGGAGGACCCCCCGCCATATTAAACAGAAAGTACTTATTTGATATCTGGTAACAATGAAAGCAACTTTGCTGAAGCATCATGGTGTAATTTCACGTTTTTAGTGGACGTGAGAGTAAGCTGGGACTGAGAGGGTCAGTTGTAAGCAAACAGACGACGCGCGACGACTTGGCAGATTTTTCGGAGTAACTACAGTAAATAATTCATCTTTCGACATCGCCTCCAAAATATGACTATCCAAGAATGTTGAAAGATAACGTAACCTACATGTAAAGTCCAAATAGCAAAATATTACATTTTTCTATAAAAACTGGCGGGGACGTTAAAACGAATCTTAACCCAAGAAAATTTGGTGAATTTATAATTTCACACTGGACTTTATTTCATTGTTACTTCAAGTAATGTTAAACAATTCTAAGACATTTTTCTTTTATAATACATCCACCGATAAATAAGGATAACCGAGATATTAATTTTTTAAAGATTATTACTTTCGCGCACAAGTGTCACCATGATTTTTTTACTTACGGCGGAGGTGGTCTGACCACTGCTCACATCACTCCAGGCCTCATCTTCGCTTTTTAAGTCGTCTCGAGCGCATGTGCGGGGAACCTGACTCATTTTAAGGTAAGATGTGGGGGCATGAACAACTGGTTAGGTTAGATTTTCTTGGTTCGTTAGTAATATTTTTATTTTTTTTTTTATTCTGAAAAAATCCCACTTTTTCGGTTTTGATTGTTGGGAGGGGTGGGGAAGCGGTACTTCAAAACTAGTGATCTCCGGTGGAAATAAATATCAAATTCGTTCTAAACTCATCGAAATACATAGGAAAAACCTATTTTTAATATAGAAATAAAGTCTGATGTGATAATATAAATTGACCGAAAATTTCGTTATTCACATTCTGCAACATCGCCAGCCACGGTAGTTCCAAGACTACTTAGCAACAGTTAGAAGGGGGAGGGTTTGCCTTCACTTGCCGTGGCTCCGACACATTAACCTCAACAAATACAACCCGTGTTGACCACCACTTACCTCTTGACGATGACACTTTATTTCACCTCAATTTCAACAGTTTATTCCTTATTATAAGAAACGGGATCCTAATACTGTCACTTATAGCACTTCATGGTAGCACCTCTTCGCACCACGACAGCGGTGACAACTGAACTGACCGTCCCATGGTCCCAGTTGAACGGTTCATGACAGTGATTCACAAAACAGGTGTCGGAGCTTCATGGAACATTATAGTAGTAAAAAAAATCTACAGTATTGGTCCCATAATTATATGTTTTTATCCTGAATTAATCTAGTTCTCACATTAGTGATTTGTGTTTAAAGTCGCCAGGCATGATCAATGCCTCTTTGTGGAGGCCCCCCTCATTATAACTACCCAAGAGGGTGGGGTGGCGAGTGAAGCGAGCCTAAACATCTGGGAGTTCTGGGGGGCGCTGTAAGCCCCCGGGAAAATTTTGAAATTTGAACACTTCTTTGGAGAATTTTGAAGCCATATGCAGTTATATTGAGGAAATTAGAACATTGAGAAATTTTTAATTTACTATTGATAGTGTACAAATTCCCAACACACACACCCACACACACAAAACTGAAACATGATTGGAGTCATTCATGTGGTTTCAAGTCGGCCAGCCCTAATATAGCTACTACCGCACATGTGGAGGCCCCTAGATTGTGGAGGCCCCTGGGCAGCTGCCCACTTTGCCCACTCCTGAATCCGGCCCCTGGGCATGATCAGCGTCACCTGATGGGACACTCCCGGCAACTATACCAGGCGCCGTGTTGTGCAACTCGTGCTGTAAGAAGCTCCATCTATGGGTTGAAAATCAAAACTGAATTAGAGGGAGGACTCGTGTTGCGTAAGTTCTATTAATGTTTGGCTCAGCGCGAAGGCTGGGCGCTAGCCTGGTGCTGGGTACGGCTGGCCACGTTTGGGATCGGGTACGGCTTACTAGACAACACTGCTCTGAGGGAGTGATTGCTATTTACTGCGCTTGTCTCTGTCAGCCTGGTAACTGCCACAGGGTTGTGGTCGTCAGTGGTTACTGTTGCTTGTTGAATTATAAGTAGGGTTTAGTGCATATAAGTTTGAAAAACACTGTGCATTGAGTTACTGGAACACTGGTTTGTGTGTAACACGTGAGTTCTATCCCATCACTGTCACCTTATGTTTCGGTCACTTGACGGTTGTCTTAACCTAACCGAAAATTAATAGCGTTTATTTATGCTACTATTATTGTTAGTTGTTTCAGGTCCCTTGTATACAGTACACTAATGTGTTAAGATTGTTGGCTCATAGTATAACTTAGTATTAAGTTAAACATAAGTAGTTTTCTTATATTAAAAATAAAATATTTATAAATCTGCTCGTCTTTGTCAGACTAATAAGCACCAGCTATTAAACTTGTTATGACTGAAAGAGAGAGAGAATGAGTATAGCTCAGAGTACTGGACGCCATGACACAAGTCTGTTCGGCAAGATGTCAAACTATCGACTCCCTATTGTGTCTCACAGAGCCGGTGCCAATGTCAGCAGAGGCACATGATACGTAGAGGAACATCAAATATTCCATCCTCAGAGCAGTGTAAAAATAAAAAAAATGCTTTACAGTTACATGGACACTACAGCAACAACAATAACAATAAACACAACGTCTGCATAAAAGCAAAGGGTTGGTTAACTGATTGACAGCACAAGTCTAAAATACTAAACACACAAACGAAATACCAAGTTTTAATTTATATTGAAATAGCGCCTCATTGAAGGATAGGCCTGTCCTGCTGCTGACCTACCGAGACTGGAGAGTCCACACACGAGAGTAAGTGTCCCTGTACTGTATGATTGTCAGAACATTCTGCAATGACAAGGGGAGGTGAAGCTGGTGTTAAGAGGAGGTGAAGCTGGCGTTAAGGGGAGGTGAAGCTGGTGTTAAGAGGAGGTGAAGCTGGCGTTAAGGGGAGGTGAAGCTGGCGTTAAGGGAGGTGAAGCTGGCGTTAAGGGGAGGTGAAGCTGGCGTTAAGGGGAGGTGAAGCTGGTGTTAAGGGGAGGTGAAGCTGGTGTTAAGGGGAGGTGAAGCTGATGTTAAGGGGTGGTGAAGCTGGTGTTAAGGGAGGTGAAACTGGCGTTAAGTGGAGGTGAAGCTGGTGTTAAGGGAGGTGAAGCTGGCGTTAAGGGAGGTGAAGCTGGTAGGAAAAGGAAATTTAGTTGGCTATAAAGGTTTGTTTAAGTAATATTTGGTTAGGTTAATTTAAGTAATATTTGGTTAGGTTAGTTTGTTATTAAATTTTATGTTAAATTAGGTTAGTTTTAGTTATAATAAGTTAAGTTAGTTATCCTTTCTTTGACAAAATATCCTTTGCTTTACAAGGCTTAATTAACAGATTCTTAAAATACATTTTATATACACAAGAACAATTTCAACCTTCACAATAACAAGATAACAGTAGAGATATGGTGACGTGACCAATAATCCACCAAACAGCTGAGTCCCTCTGTCAAACACATCTTGGGGAGCCTCCACCTCTCCCAGCACCTGACCCCGTGTGTCTCAGGTCCACACTTCTTCACTACATAACTCAAACAACACCACATGGATCACCAACCTTACTCGCTCTTATCATAAAGTTATTGGTTGTATTTCTCATCCCTGCAGAACACTCGTCTCTTTTCTCGGGTACACCTGACAGACCATCTATCAGGGAGCTGGGCCAGTGGGATGAGAGGACTGAGTATTGAGCTAGGGAGAAGGGGAGGGGGCATTAGTAACAGAAATAAAACTGGTATAATATGAAAACAAGAAAGGTATACTTGTAGAAAGGGGAGGAAGGTGTTAGGGAGGGCATGGGAGAGCAGGTTACCGTGACGGCCGGGAGTCAAACAACACACACAGAAAAAGACCATTCTGTGCAGGGTGGTGCACTTAGTCAACAAGCTCTGTCTAAGCCTGAAAAGACTCTTTCAACATCCTTTTGGAAAGCTTTAACTTCTCTGGGTATGTTCAGTTCGGCTGTTGCACTAAATGCCCAAGGATCATCCTGCAATACATTTGGTTCGTAACCCCAAAGTTTCTATCTAGTTTTCCACTTTTAATTTTCTATTTATTGTGCGCAACATTATTTAATCATTTTCAAATGTACCTGTAGAAGCCATTGCAGACAATAAAGCTATGTCATACTTATTTCATTTGTTGATTTCACATCCATGCTTGTAACACGTCAGTGATATTTCACTTACATGTCATATCAATTTAATATGTGATCGACCTTTCTGGTTATCTGGATTGAAGAGACTTTTTAAGAAAGATAAAGAACGATCATGAATCACGTGATAGTTATTTTATAAATGTGAGCCACCATCCGTCTGTGGTACCAAGATGCATTCAGCACTTTAATCTAGCCATCGACTATTGTGTTGAGTTTTGGCAATAATTATTGGTCCATAATGATTGCAGTACATATCTTGTTGCAGCATAGGTCATCTGTATAATAGTATTTTACCATGATGATTGGCCAAGTTTTTATGGTAACAGAAGCTGTCAAAACAGGGAGGTACTGCAGCCTGGGAAGATATTGGAAGCTTAATGTGTTGTCTAATGGTAGACCCTGCTGCCATATGGCATCACAAAAATTGTGACCAGATCCCAGGTTGCTGATCTGACTTTCTGCCTCATTTACACACAATTGCAGGGTCTCAATTGTTTCTCTGACTATTGACAACACAACATACATATATCGTTTCTCACTTTCTTTTTCTTTTTTTCTTTTTCATTTCTTTAAGGTTCTTTATTATTATTATTATTATTATTATTATTATTATTATTATTATTATTATTATTATTATTATTATTATTATTATCATTATTATTATTATCGCGGTGTTGTTATTATTATTATTTTATTTTAAATTTTGTATTTTGTATTATAAATTTTATTTACTGTGAATTATTTTTATTATTATTATTATTATTATTGTTATTATTATTATTATTTTCGCCCCCCAGGCCCAGTGTGGGTCAGTGACCTGTGCCCGGGTGGGCTAATCCCCGTAAAAAACAAAAAACGTGACCAAAACTAAACTACTTTCGGTTTATGTCATCATAGTTTTGATAGTTTTGTTACATAAATTGTTTTATTTTTATACAGTTTCATCTAAACTCTTATCAATTCATTACATATCATGAACATCTTATATACTAACTACAATGACTCTTCATTGTATTTCCTCAGTTAATACTAATTGTCTTGTTATATCATATCTCCGTGTTATTTAATATCTTTCATGTATAGTTGTTACCATAACGCTAACATGAGGTGAGAGAGTTTAGATATTATCACCAGGAGGAAAAAAATAACAAAATATTAAGTGCTGTGTAAAATGCCTACAAATTGACGGTAATTTCTCTAGGAATGAAATACATTGTTTCTGTCTTCAAGTAGCCTCACGGAATGTTGTGTAAACCTTGTCCCATACACCCTCTCCTCACACAGAGATCTCCACTACTAATATATCTCTCTTTCCACTCTTCTTGTTCCACTTATATTCCCACCAACCTCCACTTTACCTTAATATACCCACTCCATTATATATTTCACTACACGTTCTCTTTGCATAACTCTACTGAATGTCATCTTCACATCCCACATCTCTCCATTTGCGTTACTAACATAAGTCTCCTCTGATGAATGTTCATTACCTCAGCTGTCCCCTGGCGACCATCACATAGCAACACGTTCACTCCCAGATATCAGAGAACTCTAACCCCGGCGGAGGAATATAAACTTTAACTTTGTCCATACTTCTGCTACCGAAACAACATCGACTAGATTTGGGGATAGTTTTTATTATTGAATCTTGCCCATTTCTGTGGATTTGACAGTAAATATGAATCAAAGTCCTGAGTTTTGAAGCGGGATATGGGCGAAACTTTAAAATATTTATTGTCCTAAAATATAAACGTTTGTATAGTGCATGTACCCTGTAACTCAAATACGGCCATATTTGTGAATTCCTCTTCCCCAAAACAAGACTCTATTCCCAGGGATTTGGGCTGGAAATTGGACTCATATCCAAGGATTTTTTGTTTTAAATGTGTAGGGATTTGTACTGTGAAAGATTGACCCATTTGGAAGGCACACAACCATATACATCATATACGTCGATCATATTGGGGTTCCACCATCCTTGTCTCGCTCGCATGTTCTTCACTTTTATGTACATTTTGCTTGTCTCTCAAAGTTACTGACCCTCATAGTATCTCACGCTACTCATCTGTCTTGGTGGTTAGAGTTACCTGTACAATATGGGTGTTGTAAAATCTCAAATTTTTATGTATGGCTGACATTTAATCTTGTTTCAGTCTCCTTCATTTTTTTCCCATCTGGAGTCCCACATCAACAGTGAATACAGTGCCTCAGGTGTAACGAGAATAACGGCAGTAATAATTTGTTTGTTTGTTTGTTTGTTTGTTTGTTTGTTTGTATGTTTGTGCGCGCGTGCGTGCGTGTTTGGGGGGTTATATTTTGCGGTCTTATCACCATTAGCCACGAGGGTGGTCACCCTTGCTCTCCCTCGGGTCAATATTTTCTCTCTATTGCCTCTGATGGCTTTGTCAACTCACAAATGTTGTTGACACTAATTTCTGGAAGTGATAATTGTTCTTTCTGGCATGGCTGGCCGTTTTTACCGTTTAGTTCTGAAGAATATAAAAGTGTATTAAAGCTAGAGTGTTCCAAGGTTTCTCAGGGCACGAAGTAAGAACATAAGAGTGTGTTATAAGGTGTTTCAGGACAAGAAATAAGAATGTAAGAGAGTTTTTCAAGGTGTCTCAGGACACGAGATAAGGATAAACAAGTGTGTTGAAGCTTAAGAGTGTTACAAGTTTCTCATGGTATGAGGTAAGGAAAGAGGAGTTCGTTAAAGTTTAAGAGTGTGTCACAAGTTGTTTCATAGTATGAGGTGTGGAAATATAAGTGTGTTGAAGGTTAAGGCTGTATTACAAGATGTCTAGGGGCAAGAGGTGAGGAAGTTAATAAAATGTCCCTAACCTCCAATCTCTTGGTGACAGGAATAATGGCCGGGTTCCCCTTCTAAATTATTAATATCCATCATAGAGTACGTGATATGAATACAGTATGATGTAGCCGGGAGAACAGCTCTGACTGGGGTCAACTGATATCCAGACAATATAAGGGATATTGTGGAGATCAGAAATGGGCTGCATTATACGGGCAGCCGAACGATTTAAAAATTGCCTGAAATGTGGACCGCGGCTCGACTAAAATGCGGTCACCGAAACAAACACCCTATCGCAATAGATAATAAGCTAATTAGGCTTTGCTTGCTTGGCAAGTGTTTACTTAGTTGGTAGGTGTTTCGACGCCTGCAGGATCATATATTGTCTGAAAATTTTATCCGCCAATTGAGGGTATTGTACAGATGCCGTAGCTACTTCACTCCTGAACAGTTGATTCAAGTACATAAGGGATTCATTCGTCCTAATTTGGAGTATTGCTCTCATATCTGGGGTGGCTCTACTTCTGTCCAACCGTTAGATAGGGTGGAATCAAAGGCATTTCGTCTTATTAACACTCCTCCTTTAGTTGACAATCTTTCTCTTCGCCGCAATGTTGCTTCACTCTCTCTCTGTTACAGGTACTCTAACGGGCAATGTTCGGTGGATTTGGCATCCTGTGTACCGCCGGCAAGGCCGTGGGCTCGTGACACTCGTCTTGTCAGTGGTGCCCACCATTTCTCTGTGGATGTCGGTCACACTAGAATAACCCGTTATAGTACACCCTTCTTTCCTCATACAGCCAAACTGTGGAATTCTCTGCCTTCTTCTGTTTCCATACTCATACAATCTGTCTCACTTCAAAAAGCTGGTTTTCCGGCATCTTGGTATTAGATTAATATAACGTTTTTCTTTTCTATTTTTAATTTCTTTTTACTCTTATTTTTCGCCCTCTAGGCCCCGTTGTAGGTCGATGACCTGTGCCCGGGTGAGCTATTCCCCGTAAAAAAAAAATACATCTTAAAATGCAGGATACTATTAGGGAGTCAAGCGCACTTAGTTTCCTCCTAAATGTATAAAACCCTTCAAATAAGCTGTTTTGTGATAAAATTTAAGACCTTGTTTAGTCTTAGCATTTGAACATCTCATTTTATGACATCAGGGGTTATTTGTCTCCCTTCCATATGACATAATCAATCTTCTTTGGGGGCGCAAGAACACTTTGTTTATATGTCTGTGTTCCCTTATTTCTGGTATGTTTACATGGATTAACCTTGGTATTACTACCCCCTTAAATTACATTATAATGGACGAATATCTTGGGAAGTGACATGCGTGATAATGCTAATGTCTTATCCAGGGGAGAGTTAGGACACTCTATTTGAGATTACTGGTGTAGATTATACAGGAGCTTTGACATTGCTGGCGATCCAAGGCCTCCCAAGAAAGTCTCCTTATTTTTATTCACTTGTGCCTCTACCAGAGCTGTTCACCTAGAAATACAGGAGAATTTTATCTTAAAAAATATTTGACTACTTTTCCATAGATTTGCGGTCTGAAGGTCCTGTACTAGACGCATCGTTAACGATAATGGTACTAGTTTTGTAGGTACTGCACCTTTGCTGTATCCCAGCATAGCATCACCCTAATATACTCCTACATTGGTATAATACCACACTGGTTTAATTTCACCATGTAAAAGTGTAACAACAGTTTGCAAGTCTCTTTAAGTTGTTATATTAAAATAGATATACTCGAGAAACGTCCCAGATCTTCGAGCTGCTCAAAACCCCATGTAAACAACTGTGGTCTTGATGGGTTAGGGTAGCCTGCCCACACACGAGTCCCAGAGATCGATATCCTGGTTTTGCACCACCCTGGTATAGCCTTACCATGGTATACCCTTACCAAGGTATACCCCTTCCATGGTATACCCCTTCCATGATATACCCTTACCAAGGTATACCCCTTCCATGGTATACCCCTTCCATGATATACCCTTACCATGGTACACCCCTACCATGGTATACCCTTACCAAGGTGTACCCCTTCCATGGTGTACCCCTACCATGATATACCCTTACCATGGTATACCCCAACCATGGTATACCCCTACCGTGGTATAGTCTTAACCTGGTATACCCCTACCATGATATACCCTTACCATGGTATACCCCTACCATGGTATACCCCTACCGTGGTATAGCCTTAACCTGGTATAATACTTCTACCCTGGTATAGCACCATTGTAGTATACTTCTACCTTTGTATATTACTATCCTGGCATTTCAACACCCTGGTATATTTCTACCCAGGTATACTACAACTACTGTGGTATAGCACTATCGTAGTGTTCTTCTACCCTCGCATACTACCACTGTGGTATAGCACTATCGTAGTGTTCTTCTACCCTCGCATACTACCACTGTGGTATAGCACTATCGTAGTGTTCTTCTACCCTCGCATACTACCACTGTGGTATAGCACTATCGTAGTGTTCTTCTACCCTCGCATACTACCACTGTGGTATAGCACTATCGTAGTGTTCTTCTACCCTCGTATACTACCACTCTGGTATAGCACTATCGTGGTATACTTCTACCCTGATATAACACTACCATAGTCCAACAACCATACAGTTTGTAGAAGAACCACATTCACACATACAGTTGTGGTCCAAAATATTCTCCGAGGAAACAAATATAATAAAAAAAAAAAAACTTTAGGCATTTTCCGATGTTTTGGCCTGAGTTGCCAATACCATCTACGCTTTTTACTCTGAACGCCAGAATATTCAGAGGAAAAACGAAACTAAAATTCAGAACCTTATTTCTTGCGACGAAAGAAAATTATACTGCGTTTCCAATATCTCCTTTGTTGAAAACATTGCATTCTCTTGAGTCTCTTAAAACAGTATTAACACAATTTTGTTGCCCGAGATTTTTATGACGATTCAGATATTACCCTCCCTCCCTTCCCCTTCGTCCCACCTCTCCCCCTCCCTTCCTCTCCCCTCCCCTCCCTTCTCCTCCCCTCCTTCTCTTCCCCTCTCTCCTTCCCCTCCCTCCTTTCCCTTCCCTTCCATTCCCCTCCCTTCTCTTCCCTCCCTCACGTCCCTCCCCCGTCCCTTCCCCTCCCTCCCATACATTCCCGTCCCCACCCCTCTTCCTTTTCCCTTCACCTGCACTTCCCCTTCCTATCCCTACCCTTCCCCTTCCTCCCTTCTCTTCCCTCCCCCTCCTTCCCTTCTCTTCTTTCCCTTCCCTTCCATTCCCCTGTAACAGCACCTTTGCTTTATATAAATATTCACCCAAATGAATAACACCAACTTATTCACCAAGTTATTCAACAATGACTCAGTTGTTAACGAGTATTCACCGCTGAGCTTGTAACGAGCTCAGAGGTCGAGCACAGGTCAGCTGATTAGTCAAACAGCCGGCTCACTACCTCCTGTCTCTCTCCTGCTCAGAGGGGACAGAACCATATCACTTGATCAAGAGAGAGCACGCCACTCAAGTGTTCTCTCAAAGTGTATTCATAACACTTCCCTGGAGAGAATTCATAACTTATTCTCTCACACTGTTGCTGTGTATATATTTGCTTTGCCAATAAAGAAAAACAGCCAGAAGTGTTTACATCAAGCCCTGCCACTTAAAGAGTTCCACGACTTATTTAAAACAATTAATGTGATACCAAAACAACTATCACACCCCTTCCTTCATTCCCTTCCCTTCCAATCCATTCCCTACCCCTCCCTCCCTTCCCTTCTTTCCTTTCCCCTCCTTCCCTTCCCCTTCCTCCTCTCCCTTCCCTTCCCACCCCCTCTCCTTCCCTTCCTATCCCTTCCCTCCCCCTCCCATCCCCTTCCCTCTCTTCTTCCCCCTAAGGGGAAGAGAAGAGAATGGAGGGGAAGGGAGGGTCGGGGAAGGGAGGAAGGGGATAGCGCAAGGAAGAGGTAAAGGATGGAGGGAAAAGAAGTGCAGGGAGAGAATGGAAGGGAATAGGGAGAGGGGGAGGGAGGGAAGGGATGGGAGAGAGGGAGAAAGGAGAAGTGAAGGTAGGGGGAAGGGATTGAGGGAAAGGGAAATGAAGGGAGAGAATGGAAGGGAGGGGAGGAAGGGAGGGAGGGAAAGGGAAGGGAAGTGAAGGAAGAGAGGGGAAAGGAGGGAGGTGGAGGAGGAGGTGGAGGTGGAAGGAAGGGAAGGTAAAGGGGAGAGGGAGGAAGGGTGGGAGGGGGTTTGAAGTGAAGGGAAAGAATGGAAGGGAGGGAGGGGGAAGGTAGGAAGGGAGATAGGGAGGGGGAAAGGAAAGAGTGAGGGAGAGGAAGCGGGGGTAAGGAAGAGAGGAGGGAGGGGAAGGGAGGGAGGGAGGGTATTAGATCAAATGTATTTTTTACGTCAAAGGATATTTTTGGGGAAAGTGAAAACTAACATTGTGTGAGTATGGAAACACAGAAGAAGACAGAGCATCCCACAGTTTGTCTGTGTGAGGAGAGAAGGGTGTACAGTCTCACCCTAAAGTTCGTTTACTCTCCCAGCCAGCTATTGCTGCACCGCCTGCTTCAGATGTATGAACCTGAGTCTGTTTCTTTGAACCTTTGGATTCATTCGTATCGGTATCATGTTCTGGTTGGTACTGAGATAGTTTCAAGCATCTGAAACAGGCAGTGCAGCAATAGCTGGCTGGGAGAGTTAACGAACTTTAGGGTGAGACTGTACAAGAACGGGTTATTCTAGTGTTGATGAGGAAGAACAAGTGCTGACAGGGAAGAACAGGTGTGTATTGGGAAGAACAAGTGTTGATGAGGAAGAACAAGTGCTGACAGGGAAGAACAGGTGTGTATTGGGAAGAACAAGTGTTGATGAGGAAGAACAAGTGCTGACAGGGAAGAACAGGTGTGTATTGGGAAGAACAAGTGTTGATGAGGAAGAACAAGTGCTGACAGGGAAGAACAGGTGTGTATTGGGAAGAACAAGTGTTGATGAGGAAGAACAAGCGGTGATAATGGCGGCGACTTCTTTGTTGTGGATGGGTGGGGGTAAGAGTCGGTGGTCGGGTGACGTCAATAAGACACTTGATAGGTGAAGAAGGCGGGTGATGACGGGGATAGGTGGCGCCAAACCCACTCCTGGAGGTCGACATTTTGGCGGGTGATGACGTCAAGGGCGGAACAAAGACTGACAGGTGTAGCTGATCGCTCTATAAAGGGGTGGCCGGCAGCCCTACACATACACAAGGCAAGAAGTATTCAAGTGTTCACCGTCTCAGCTACAACATTACGAAGTTCATCGACGTCTTATAAATAACTAAACACTTATTCGGCCAATTACTCGTTCCTTCTATCTTCGGCGACATTCCAGCCTAGAGGACCCGACAAGTAGCATTGCAGGTGAGCCATTAAATTATTCATCACACATAGTAAAACAATGAAGGAAAAAACGTGTCACAAACTATTGTTTACCAACATTTAGGACTTTACATTATAATTGATAATGGTTAGAAATATTAAGAATCCACTGTATCTCCTAATATCAAATGCACATGGCCTCAAAATGTCCATGACATTCGTCAGATTTAAAAGAAAAAAAATTGGGGGGCTAACAGCGCCCCCCAACCCTCCCAAAAAACAGCTGGGTAGGCTCCCTGTGCTCGGCATGGTTCACCACCCGTTTTTTTTGTTTTTTTCATATTCCGAATCCGCCTGTCCTGGATTGAGAATTTCAATGGCCCCCATGTTTTAATGTTTCCAAACTCCAATGCATTAATGAAATTCAGTTAATAAATGTAATACATCAAATCTTTATATTTATATCAGCAGACAACTAAATAAACCAAACAATACAAATCAACTGTTCATTTTCTGTCTTCGAGACATCAGAACATTCAAGGGTGTAATTGCTCGACCACCATCACTGACAAATGACTATCTTTCCTGCAACATACCTGACCATTTTTTGTTTCTAATTATTTCTACTATTGGGTCACTGGCGAGTGATGTTTGGGTTCTATCTGAGCCTGGGGCCAATCTGACCATGCCGATGTAATGCCTTTGTTGAGGCAGTTCACTGTTAATATTAGATCGTTTACTTTATCCTCTTCGCTGGTCGTCTCTCTGTTTCACGCTGTTGGCAAATAGTGGGCTGAAAATCAAACTGGAAGGATACGGAATTCGGGGAAATGTCCAAGCGTGGATAGAAGACTCTCTACATGACCGCAAGCAGTATGTGGTGATTAATGGCACGAAATCGTCATCTGTACCTGTCACAAATGGGGTACCACAGGGCAGTGTATTGGGCCCGCTGTTGTTTGTTTGTTTCATAAATGACAAGCCTGACGTTGTACACTCCTCCATACAAATGTTTGCCGATGACGCCAAGTTATTTCGGGAAATTAAGAACCAAGAGGACTGTGAAGAACTGCAGAAGAACCTCTGTGGGCTCCAGGAATGGTCAAAGAAATGGCTGCTGAGATTCAATGTCATAAAGTGTAAGAGGATGCACCTGGAGCGTACCAACGGTAAGGAGGCGTATCATATGTCCCAACGGGATGAAGAAACTGCACTAGTTGAGACTGTGTGTGAGAAGGACCTAGGTGTGTATGTTGACAATGAGCTGAAGTTCTCGGGCCATTGCGAGAAGAAGGTAAATCAGGCAAATAAATTATTGGGTCTTATAAGAAGGTCGTTCAGATATCTAGACGGTCCGTCCCTCGTAACGATCTTCAGGAGTGAAGTGCTTCCCCATCTGGAGTACTGTCACCCCATCTGGTCCCCGAGATATGCTAGGGACTGTCAGTTGGTTGAAAATGTTCAAAGGAGGGCCACCAGACTGGTGCCTGCACTTCGGTACCTCAGCTACCCTGAGAGATTGGAGCGCCTGAACTTGCCTAGCTTATACTACAGACGGGCAAGGGGGGACCTAGTTGAGGTGTACAGGGTGTATAAGCATCTCAGGGGGCACTACTCAGTTGAGTGTCCTTACTTGGAGCTGGCAGACGCTCGCCCCACAAGGGGTCACAGCTCAAGATTGAAGAAGCCGCAAGTCCAGAAAACCGTGAGGGCAAACTTTTTCGGAGTGAGGGTTGTAAACTCTTGGAAAAATCTACTAGAGTGTTGTGACGGCACCGAGTGTGAGCTCTTTTAAGATAAGACTTGACCAACACTGGAGCGGGTTCAGGTACATTCAGGAGCCGGTACATGCCCAGTATTTGCCAACAGTGTGTGTGACAGAGACGTGACCGATCGCCCGGGCGGCTAGCGAGCCGATCTTTTGGTGAAGAAGATAAATGAAAAGGAAAAGTAATCAAAGTAATCAGAGACATGACCGATCGCCCAAGCGGCTAACAAGCCGATGAGTGGCGAAGAGGATAAAAGTAAAAAGTAAAAGTATGTCCTGAAATACGTTCCTTTCAAAGGCTCCAAGAAGAGTGACATCTTTCTTCAGTAAAGAAAATTTATCATCTGTGATAGCAATTACAGATCGAACCATTTTAACTTGACAGTTCCACGTGTGATATTTGTAGCTTGAACCCTGTTTTCACCTTCTAATAGTTCAGTGGCTACATTAGATCTGCATACATGGGATACAATCTTTGCTGTTTTATCAAGTATCCTGTTCAACTGGGTGGCATTTTATAATCCATCCTTTACAACCAGTTGTAACGTATGTGCAAAGCAATGAATATGTTGAGCAGGGAGACCTGAATAATCCTCAGTCACTTCTGTTGACTTGAATGGCATCTAAATACTCAGTCAGTATCATCACTCTCGCTTGAATTAGAAAAGAACATAATATTTCCAATTGGTAGAATTCGTTTCCAATCACGAGGTTGGGATTCACAAACTCGTGAGTAAACCTGAAAATGTAAAAAGGTAAATTATAATAACAGAAGAGGTTCAAAAGATTCCAGCAGAACACAAACTAATTAGCCTGATTCACTGACATGTGCAACCAAAATAAAGAGTTTGATGTATAAATATATCTCAATTAGGGATACTTTAAGTAAACACAGAAGAGTAAATAAAATAATTACCATAAGACGAAGTCGCAAGTCGCAACCTGCAAAGGAGCAACGTACTGCTCCCTTGAGTGCAGGCAGCAAACTGAATCAGACATGCTTAAATGTGAGTGAGTTGCCACATCTTTCTTCAAGTTATGACATGTAAAATGTATCGCGTAGATACTTGGAAATACTTGAAAAGTACTTGAAAGTACTCGAATCTTTTCATTAAATTTCATCAAGTACAAGTTCAAGTACCAACTATAATGAAATTGCAAGTACAAGGTACAAGTACTTGAAAATTGGTACTTAAGTACCAAGTACCAAGTACAAGTAAGTACTTAAACCCAACCCTGATCTTCATTATAGTGCACACCTCCTCCTGGGCAGGAAGTCGTTTGACTGGGGTATGTCTTACTGCTCCCCCTTGTCCATCCCTCTGGTTCTGTATTGGTAAACTTGGCCTCACTACTTCCCCCTTGTATATAACCCACCTGTGTCCGTCCTCGTTATTCGTTGAATTTTCCCTCTTCTGCTTCGAGTTCTTTGCGGTTCCCTCTGTATTACTGTACGATTTGGACACTTGCTCCGTATTCTTTAATGTGGTCCAGAGAGAGCAAGCTTATTCTCCTGATTTTTTCCTCGCCTCCTCACTTCATTATGGGTAGCTTACAGATTCAAAGTCTAGACAAATATTATGAAATTTCATTTTATCGTGTATTTTTGTACTCTCAGCTTCTTCCGACTAAATTTCAGGGACTCCAAACATGATTGCATTGTTCTGGGGCTCTCTTCTATATTAGTGTCGGTTGTAATCTTTATAACACTCTTCTACACACCCACAAGCTGCCTCATGACTTGTTTGGATCCTACTACATCCCTCTCAGTTACCTTCTGTGTCCCTGCCATAACCTGAGAATACCTACTCTTGACTATTTCCTCTATCAACTGCTTCAGCCTTAGTGAGAATCTCTTTTTCAACTTGCTCTGGTTTAGTAACAACCAAGGATCCAGTTTCCTCTAGTTTCGTTGGCTTTGGTATTACAGTCAGGTACTAGCGACAGGTTCCTGCCTTTGTGAAATTCAGCATCGTCCTAAATCCCTGACCAACCCACTCCACACAACCCTTGCAAAATTTCTCCTCAGTACTGGGTACTGTACTGTATTTGGATTTAAGCAAACTGCCTGGTGCCATTGGGGCTGCACCCCTAAACCTGTGCATGTCTCGTCTTACACTTTTCTTTTTTTCTGTGTGTAATTTTACCTGTGAATCATGTAGCATTGGCAGCTGCGCTAAAAATGAATTAAATTTGTGAACACCGTATTAATTAACATTAATATTGTTAGTTATAGTCTTAGGTGTTTTAATTAATACAGATGAATTTTATATTATACAATTTTTGTGTTTGTTTGTCCCTACAGAGATGGAAGCGAGAATGTTGGTAGTGGTGATGTTGGTTGGTGCCGCCGTCCACTCACTCCCACACTCTAAAGTTAACACCCCTCCCCTGCCATACCCTCAAGTTAATGACCCTGTCCCACCACAAATTACTGACAATAGATCTGACCTGAACGACCCTCAGGTTAATGAGGTTGCCCTGCTAGACCCTGCAGTTAATGCCGTTGCCCTGCCACACCATGAAGTTAATGCCCCTCCTGTGCCGAACACTGATGCTAACAGTCCTGCACTACCTGACACTGCCCTTATCAAGTCTACCAGGCCAGTAGTTCCAGGAGAGATAAGTGTCATTATTGTAAAGGCAAGTGACACCGCAAAGAAGACAGGTAGCATCCGGAGTGCTGTGACCACCACAACTCTCGACCCGTTTGATGAGTACTGCAAAGAAGCGTGTGAGGAAGGCGTAGGAGGTCCTGAGTGTGACTGTCCTGACCACCCTATTGGTTAGTGACCTCCTCCTTGACCTTACCCCCACCTTCTTGACCTGAACTGACCTCTGCCATTACCTGGTTAAATGAACTGTTACCATATTAAATGTTAAATATTATATTATGCATATATTTTTCTGTACTATAAAATATATATTGCAAGTAAAACTGTTGAAATAATGTTTGTATTTGTAATATTAAGACAATAAATATTAAGAGAAGAGTATTCCTAATTGTCTGATGGCATGAGTGTTAACTACTAGCATTATAACAAAAATAACAATACTATAACTAACAATAACACCAAACGACATAATAACAAGACCATCAAACAATATAACACCAATGATAACTAACAATACCCATAGCTAAAATAAAGGTAATAACTAACAATAACACCTAACAAAGCCCTTGACAGGACTATCAAAACCAATAGAGAGAGCCTACAATAGCCTTCTTCCCTCGACATGGCCGCCTCTAGTTTGGGTGACCTTCAGGTAAGTAAGGTAAATATAACAGGGAGCAACAATGGATAAGTAAGGGTTTTAGTTAAGTCAAACATAAGGACAATTAAGTTGACTTAAATAATTAATGTACGACCACTAGAACACAAAAACTTCTCAGATATTAGTATATTACAGAAATGACATCTATAAAGAAGTTGTGACTGCTGTATAAGTAAAGTCACATAATAGCAAAGTTATTTTTTTTAAAAATAAAGATGATAATGAACAAAAATTTTATCATCACCTCGGCCACCCACACCAGGCACCGAGGCCTGCGGTGACGTCATGATAATGCAGTCATTTTGTCAGACAAAGATGAGCATAAGAAAACACATGACAAGATGAAGTTTCAGAAATTTTGTGCAGAGGCTTTGAATATATCAGTTGCCCCTAATGGAACGGCTAGGCTCAAGCAAACAGGAGAATAAGCCACACCCCCTAGGATCAAAGTAGAAAGTAAGGGAAAGGTGAGATATTGTTCGACAACCAAAAAGAATTAGCAATCAATTCGAATTCAGCTTTTGGGAACATTTTCTTATATCTATATCGCATGGTAATGAAAAGGGAAGATCACAAGGAAACTCTTGGTAATAAGAACATAAGAAAATAAGGAGTCTGTAATAGGCCGGTTGGCCTGTGCATGGCAGCTCCTGTCGAGAGTTACTACCACTCTCTATCATCCATGAATCTATCTAGCCTCCTTTTAAAACTTTCCACCGTTCCAGCACTTACTACAAAGTTGCTAAGCTTGTTCCACTCATCCACCACCCTATTTGTGAACCAGTTCTTTCCTATCTGCCTCCTAAACCTAAACTTATCCAACTTAAATCAGTTGCTCCGAGTCCTATCCTGCTCGGATATTATAAGAACTTTATCAATATCCCCTTTATTGATTCCTTTCACCCACTTAAATACTTCTATCATATCTCCCCGCACTCTTCGTCTTTCTAGGGGATGCAAGTTTAGTTTCTTTAACCTATCTTGATATGGGTGGTTTCTAAGTCCCGGAATCATTTTTGTCATTCTTCGCTGCACCGACTCCAGTGAATTGATATCCATTCTATAATAAGGGGACCAGAACTGAACCGCATAATCGAGGTGTGGCCTGACTAGCGCAAGATATAGTTGCAATAAGACCTCTGCACTCTTATTACTTACACTTCTAGATATAAAACCCAATACAGTACTCTGTTTGCCTTATTTCGAACATTAACGCACTGTTTTCTTGGCCGTAGGTCCGGGCTTACAAGTACCCCTAAGTCTCTTTCACAAGTCGACTTCTCTAGGTTGATGTTGTTAAGGCTGTATACATTGACAGTATTTGTTCTTCCAATATTAAGTACGCTGCACTTGCTGGTGTTGAATTTCATTTGCCATTTTTCAGACCACCCCTGCAGTTTATTTAAATCCTCCTGTAGTGCATT
The DNA here is from genome assembly GCF_018991925.1 of Homarus americanus. Classification (NCBI taxonomy): domain Eukaryota; kingdom Metazoa; phylum Arthropoda; class Malacostraca; order Decapoda; family Nephropidae; genus Homarus; species Homarus americanus. Next base: position 3,495,337 of record NW_024719665.1, on the reverse strand, counting down.
TGCATCCTGCCCTGAATTAATCTGCCGCCCTATTTTGGTGTTATCAGCAAACTTGCTTATGTCACTGCTGATCCCAGTATCTAGATCGTTTATGTAGATTATGAACAAGAGTGGGTCTAGTACTGACCCCTGGGGAACCCCACTGGTTACACAGCCCCACTCAGATTTAACACCATCTACGCTGACCCTCTGCGTTCAATCGGTGAGCCATGATTTTATCCAATTTAAAACTTTCCCCTCGATACCATGAGCATTAACTTTTCTCAGAAGCCTCTGATGCAGTACTCTGTCAAATGCTTTGCTAAAGTCTAAGTAAATAACATCGTAATTTTCGTCATTATCTACTACCTCGAAGACTTTCCTAAAAAACGTCAGCAGATTTCTTAGACAAGATTTTCCTTTTGTAAACCCATGTTGAGGGTCGTAGATTAATTTGCTTTTCTCTAAATGCGATCGGATGCTATCTGCTATAATTGATTCAAGAAATTTCCCCACTACTGACGTCAAACTGATCGGCCGGTAATTTGATACTGATGCTGTGTCTCCCTTTTTGAATGTGGGTAATACATTTGCCTGTTTCCACAAGTCTGGCACAACTCCCATGTCTAATGATTTTGTAAATAAATTTACGAGGGGTCCGCTAATCTGTTCCCTACACTCTTTCAAGACTCGAGGGAAAATTTCATCTGGCCCTGGGGATTTTGTCTTCTTTAGTTTATTTATCATCTTAAGAACATCCTCTTTTCTGATAGCGATATTCTTTAATTTCTCTTCTTCCTTTCCCCTAAATATCAGTTCCACCTCTGGAATTTCCTCGCGAATTTCTTCTGTGAAAACTGATAAGAAGTAGCTGTTCAAATGCTTTGCTTATTTCTGCACTGCCATTGATCACTTCCCCCCTCCCTGACTTTAAAGGCCCAACTTTGTCCTTGACCTTTGTTCTATATACCTGGAAAAATCCCTTGGGATTCGCCTTGGATTCTCTTGCTATACTGATTTCATAGTCTCTCTTTGCTTTCCTTACATTTTTCTTAACATTCCTAGATAGTTCATTAAAATTTCTTAAAAGTATTATTATTATTTTTTATCATTCGTCTCAGTAGAGGAAGAGTGAGGGGGCAAAGGAATGCCATGCCCTGCCCTGGGTGCCCAGTACTCTAGGGACGATTGTGTATTTTACTTTTACTGTATATAAATTCATTTCTGGAAGGAAGGGGGTGCCAGTGAATAGGTCCGCCCCGGGTGCCAAATACTCTAGGAACGCCCCTGACTGTGAGGGCAAACTTTTTTGGAGTGAGAGTTGTGAACTCTTGGAACAATCTACCAGAAAGTGTTGTGACGGTATCAAGTGCGAGTTCTTTCAAGACTTGACCAACACTGGAGCGGGTTCAGGTACATTCAGGAGCCGGTGCATGCCCAGTACTTGCCAGTAGTGCGTAACAGAGATGTGACCGATCGCCCAAGTGGCTGAAGAGCCGATCTTTTGGTGAAGGGGATAAAGGAAAAGGAAAAGTAATCAGAGACGTGACCGATTGCTCGAGCAGCTAATGAGCCAATTAGTGGTGAAGAGGATAAAAGTAAAAAGATAAGAAATTACCATTGCAATAAATATATTTGTCAACTAGACATAATCCTGACAGCTCTGTCCTCTTGTTCTTTCCTTAATACTGTACAACCCATGTTGTACTGCTTCCCCATTATATTTATATTTTTCAATTCCACTGTAATTTATGTATACAGTAGTACCCCGATTTACGCGGTCAATTGAACCCATGGGGTACCGCAGAAAGTGAAAACCGAGTAAAGTGAACAACAGAACAGATGGGATTAATTGCAATAGAGACTGGCCCGACCCCCTAACTCCACTTTTTCAGACACAATACCTACATTGTAGTAAAAATAACATCTTAATTTTATGATGGTATGCTCACACAATTAATAATTAAGAGAAATATCAGCAATATTAAGTTTTTTAACACTTACCGGTACATTAGTAGAAAAGATGGCTGGGCACACGGGGATGCGGGGTTGGTTCCGAGGCAGAGGGCAGATTATTGGCCCTTACCTGTATCACTTGTATCACTATACACCACATAGGCTTGCAGGGCCTCTTTGTCAAATCCCTCAAAGTCCATATAAGTCCATATCCTCACTATCACTGACTTGGGCCGGCTGTGGTGGGTGGCGAGTGAAGAACTCGGTAATGTTTTGATGACTGGGCGACCTTGTGCGCATCCTGCCCGCGCCACTTCCCGCGTATATGAGTAGATGCACTGCATAAAGTGAAAGTCCGGTTCTGGCGAGGTACCGCGTAAATGCGAAATCGCGGAAAGTGAAACCGTGTAAAGCGGGGTATTACTGTACTCATAATATAAATAAAATAAATAAATAATAATACAGTGATAATAAATAAATAAAATAAATAAATATTGAAGTGATAACCGTGGTAACATTATGAGATGTTCTTATTACCACCATGCTATTGTACTATGCGTCGCATTCTGGGATTGAACAAAAACAGAACAAATGGAATTAATTGAAATAGAGACTGGGCCGACTCCTAAACTCCACTTTTTTCGACACAATACGTACCATGTAGTAAAAATAACATCATAATTTTATGATGGTATTGACACACACATAATATCTAAATAAAAAACTACACTACTGTACAAATATAAGGGTGTTTAACACTTACGTTAGTAGAAGAGATGGGTCGGCACACGGGGATGGCGGCTGGTTCCGAGGCATAGGGCAGCTTAGTGGCCCTCCGGTGAATCACTATCACTATTCACAGAGGTTTGCAGGGCCTCCCTGACAAACCCCTCAAAGTCCATATTCTTACTGTCACTATCACTGACTTGGGCTGGCTGTGGTTGTGGTGGGTTGCGGGCGAAGACGTCTGTAATACTACGTTGACGACTAGCATTGATGTTGTCGTCATACATCTGGACATACGGCTCCATAAATTTCGACAGAAGGTTATTAGACACTTCATACCGATGCTTGACTGTGTCTTTGTCAAGGACGAGCTTGATTTTCTCCACCAACTCGATGACTTCCTTCACATAACCATGGCTTGGTCCAGGTAGTTCAAGGTTTCTCGAGGGTGGTGGGGGTCCAGCGAAAGCCATTGTGAGGGGAATAGCGGGCACGAGAGAGAACAGTATACGCGGAAACTGAGAACAATGAGACTGGCCCGGCTAGGTCAGCGACTTCTTCCCTCTGGTGGCAGGGCACGTTATGTTACATTAGACCAATCACAGCTAGCGGCGGAGGAAGGTAAGGATGCGTGGCCCAATCACAGCTAGCGGCGGAGGAAGGTAAGGATGCGTGGCCCAATCACAGTCCGATACGTCATATGACGTCAGCGATAACGTAAGAGCGACCTAATGCACACCCTCCCCGCGCCGCTTCCCGCGTAAATGATGGAATGAACCGCGTAACTTAAAATTGTCATTCTGGCAAGGTGCCGCATAAATGACCAAACGCGTAAACAAAATCCGCGTAAATCGAGACTATACTGTATTATTATCCACTCTGTATCTGTGTTTTTCTGGCTAAATAAACTGTTTCAATTCAAATTCAGTGTAGGAGGAAGGAAGAAGTGTGGGAGGGAGAAGGAGTATGGGAGGAAGGAAGGCGGGAGTCTGGGAGGAATAATGGTGTGTAGGAGGGAGGAAGGAGTATGTGAGGAAGGAAGCAGTGTGAGAGGGAGGAAGGAGTGTGGGAGGGAGGGAACAGTGTAGGACAGAGGAAGGAGTATGGGAGGGAGGGAGCTAGTGTAGGAGGGAAGAAGGAGTGTGGGTGGATGTAACCATGCAGTAGGACTGGGAGTGATAGGGGTAGGTGAAATGGAAGGAGTACTGCACGTTCCTGGAGATGGGGTAGGCAGCAACCCTCTCTCCTCCACTTGCTACTCATCATCATCATCATCGTTGCTTTCTTCTTGTTCAAACGCATAATAGGGTCACTATGTCTTATTATCACCACCTTCAACACCACTATCAATACATACCTCTGTTAATACCATGTTCATCTTCACCCATAGCAAATAATTCAGAGTATATCTCATCCTAACTGAGTTACGTTCACGTGCCATGGCTATTGAGACTACTGCGTAGGTAGTAGGCAGCTATCATACAGGGAGGTACTGCCACTGGGGAAGATATTGGAAGGATAATGTGATGCCATATGGCACCACAAAAATTGTGATCAAGGTTGCTGATCTGACTTTCTGCCTCATTTACACACAATTGCAGGGTCTCAAATGTTTCTCATATGACTGACAATACAACATACATACTGTATATTGTTTCTCACTCTTGACCTTTTTTACAGTTTTGTACTGTATTTATGGTTCTTTATTATTATTAATATTATTATTATTATTATTATTATTATTATTATTTGTTTGTTTTTTTATTATAATTTTTATACAGGTATATTTTTGTTAATTATCATTATTATTATTATATCCCCCCCCCACTCCCCCAGGCCCCGATGTGGGTTAGTGGCCTGTTCGAAGAAGGGTTAATCTCTGTTAAAAAAGAAAAAAAAAGGCCTTGATTGTTGGAAAAGACAGGAGGGTGGGCCCGGGGAGGTTCCTCAATGCCGAGTGGCGGGAAATGTTTCCACAAGATGCCAGACACCACCAGCTTAGTTTCAAAGACACAGGAAAAAAATATTTAGAAAATGTTCTGGTCCGTGAATGACCAGAGATAGTAACATGGGTGATCACGTACTTGAACGTTAATGACCAGTTATTGGCTAAAAAGTTAAAACGGCATGTGACTGTGTAGGATTTATTAGTGACGTGGTATAGTAATTGGCAAGAAGGATCAATATGACCAACGTTTTAAGAGAACAATACTTATTCAACACTCTGTAACACTTCAATGACACAGTGTTACAATACCTCCTGCACCATTATAAGTTTTTCCTCTTTAAACTATGTATTAATTTCAGAAAATAAGTCTCATATCACTGATCATTAGCAATAACAAATGCCTTACTCGTGTGTAAAGGCATGATTTATATAGTCAAATGTATTTTCTTCTCCAATTTCATGCCCAGGTGAAGGAGCTCTTGATGACAAAACACCAACAGTGACTTGATGAGGATGAAGAGAGTTGGCAGTGCTCTCTGGTGCTGGTTGCCTGCCACCTCGACGTGATGACACTAACACAGGGGCAGCAGCATCACGACTGTTGCTGCCAGCCTGTTGGTACACACAAATTAAATCATCACAAGATTGTTTTATTATGAACAGGAATACAAACTTTAAATGAATAGCATCATTAATAACTTAACCTATCTTAATTTAGGTAGCATATATGAATACCTGTAATATCCATTGAGTTATAGGGGTAAAACCAAAAAGGTTATCACTACAGTATTTGGTAAACATGTAAGTTGTATTTTTAAGACTTAATCATACTATCATTTCAATTTAGTGTGACAGACATGCAGACACACAAAGTGTAATCACATGTGTGTGTGTGTGTGTGTAGTAATAAAAGTAGTGTGCAATTAGACATTCTTAGTTAAAATCCCTGATATATTTGATTTAGCATCTGGATCCCATTACCTACATAAAGAATTCTGTATTATGGGAGGATAGAGAACTCGATGCCAAATTTTTACTTCTCCAGCAATGATGGCATCATCAAACAGCCGCTGTGTATAAAACATATTTAGCCCATTGTGCCTTACATAGTATTATGCAATAACACCAGATTATTTACTAAAAACAATTTACTGTATATATCGCCTGTAGATTATTGACATCCAACTTCTTAGATATCCAGGGTTAATTCTCAAAACAACACATTGATTATTTTGCAGTAGAATACAATTATTTGCCCACTTAAGGAATAATATCCCTTTTGTTTTTTCAGTAAGAGCAATGGTGGTAGCTATGGCTTTAAACCAGCTTTACACCTTTCAATATGGATATAAATATTGCAGACAGTTAACCAATGCACTTTATAGTATTTTTTTAAGATTATTATTTTAGTAGTGATACAAAGAACATCACACTATGTACAAGTTGCTCACAGAGTTGGTAGTGACACCAGTTTTTCACATTTTATATTACAGTATACTCAACAAAATTATCATGTATGTTTGGTAGCTGGTGCCTCCTTGCAAAACAAAGACTAAATATACAGTGTGTTGTATCTACACTGTATCTAACAGACAGGCATGTCCATTGGACCTTTTTTTCTTTATTGGTAGCTCAAAAAAATATTAAATGTCACAGAGTATTTTTTTGGATTACAATAAATTAGTACAGTATATGGTTTTAACACATATACTTTGAACTGTTACCATGTTTGAACATACCTTACATGAAATTTTTTACGAGATTAAACTCAGTTGAAGTAGTAGATGCCTTTTATGACAAACATCACATCTTTATACCCCAAAGATATTCTTATGATACCTGGAAGTTGTCAAAAACTAACAATGGACGAGTTGATGGTTCTGGGTAAACAGAAGAAATACACTCTGCCACGTTCATAGAGTGATACGGTATATATAATTTGAAATTAAAGTTTAAAGTCCTGCTATAAGAGTCGAGATAAGTTTATATCTCTAGAAACAGGGCTGCCATTTGCAATGACGTCACCACCTACCCTGTAGATGTTGCACGGATGGAGATACAAGTCAATTGAGAAGACAGACTGGTAACCAACTGCGTATGTATTGCCGAGCAGTTTTATGAAAAATAATGCAAATAAAATATTCTAAATGAATTATTTATAGCAAATAATTATTAAGATCAGTAAATATATGTATTATTGGCCACCTCGGACACAAAGGCGAGCTAAAAATAGCTGCTAAGTGCATAAGGACCACGAGCATCAGTTGTCAAACCAACACTGTCTCCTTAACTCCCCCCTCCTCCCTCCCTCGCACATCCAGGGAAGTTTCTAGAGGGTCAATATATAGTTTTTCTTATTTATTTTTATTGTTTTATCATTTAAAAAGGTTAAAAATTATTTTTTTGGAAAAGTTCCTGCGTGGGGGTACTGCCAGCGGCACCCTAACCTGGGCGTAAGGGTTAACACGGACATCCCATAATAAGATAAAATTTGTAAACTACAAGTTGGGCACACTTTTACGGAGAGCCACCCCTCACATTCATATGATATACAGACCTTAAATGAACACAAACTGACATATTTCTTCATGTACACTCACACACCATAGTTTCAATGCACCCTCTACCCCTACTCCTGACTCGATTGAAGTCGTAGCCTTGGATTCATACCGAACATCCCCCTCCTCCCCCACCCATCGTTCAGTGGTGCATTGTGGTAGCTCGAAGCTTCGCTGGATTGTACGAATAGCAGTTCATGATGTAATATTTGAGAGAATATATGCACGATACATTTTTTTTAGTGACTTCACAACACTTTATATACCATCACTATACTTAACATCACTATACAAGAGGGACCGTTCAGTTTGCAGCCCTGACTATGACTTCCCTCGAGCCAGGAGTAGGGGTAGAGGGTGCATTGAAGCTACAGCAACTCCTCGACTTACGACATACTTGACCAATGACCACCCGGACATACGACCGCCTCAGTCGTACCAAAATTTTGTCAAATTACGCATTTTCTAGTCCCAACGTTAGTGATTGCGCCATGTACTGACAAAATTTTCGTTTGTAATTCACTTTAAAATGGCTGGCAAGCTTAAAAGTGAGAGTTTTGAGGTGCTGAGAAGAAAATGAGACACCCATTTTAGATTTTCTATATATTATTTAAGCATTTTTTACTTACGACCTGGATTTGGATCCCTAACCCAGTCGTACGTCAAGGAGCAGCTGTATAGCGCGTGAGTGTACATGATTTAAGAGGATAAAATTTTGCCCTTGCCCTACTCAGCACTGTAATTAATTCCTAATGGTGTACAAGCAACCAGTTCACAACACTGGTCTATTGAACTTTCTGTTGGTGCGGTGGACTCACAATGTCACTGTTACTCTTATTTTACTTCCTTCTCTTCCCACTTGGCAAATACGTACAGTACTTGGCAAGTTCTGTTGATGGCTATTAAGTCACTTGACAGTCTCCTGTGCCATGTCTTTATCTCACATGAAGCATAAAATAAAATTTCACAAGCTTGGGTCATGGTATAAAAAGTAAGTACATAATGGTATTGTAACAGCACCATTTGCATTATATATATATTTACCCAAATGTATAATACCAAATTATTCACCAAGTTATTCAACTGTGCCTCAACTGTTGACATTATGCATGGCTGAGCTTGCAGTTCCTTCGGGGAGTGAGTGAGGTCAGGCTGAGGTCAGCTCATGTTAGCACAACAGTATATCTGACGTGTTTCTTTTCTCACACTCCCGAGGGCAGGCGAGGTCAACCAAGTCATAACATACCTGGCCTGCCCCTCCTTCTCTCTCTTGGTTAAGAGGGGCTGGGGAGAGATCAGACTCATATCACTTGTTACCCAGTGAACACCTCACTTAAGTGTTCTCCTTTAAGTGCACTAAGATACTTCCCTTAGCAGAGAAGGTACAATACACTCTCAACTGAACTCAGTAACTGTGAAACTCAATTTTCTACAATAAAGAAAAACCAGCAAGGTGTTTACTTCAGCCCAGCCACTTACTAGTTCCAGAACTAATATATATATATTTGTGCGTGATATATATATCTATAAAAAAGGACCAACACAATATCTTACTTGGAAGTGTACCTGTGTGAAGCTGCTGGGCCCAAGTTCTTTCTTGAGCTTGTAGCACAGTGTTAATATTACTGCCATCATCACCAACAGAATTAGTATTATTCCTAACAAAATCCACACTGTTGCATGCAACCCGGTTACGCTGGAAGATATCCCGAACTCGGAAGCAAAATACGTCTCCGTAGATTCTGTTGAAAAAGAAAATTTTTACAAAACATGAGTACTGCACAAAAAATAAATAAATGAAAAATAAATAAATAAAATAAGCATCATTTTACTGTGTTAGGTTACAACATTTTTATAATTCTTATTTTTGGATCTGTGATATTCATTAAAATAAATGTTTTTTCTGAGTTGCTGAGTTGTCCTCATAAAATTGCCATCAAATGCATGTGACCTGATACACACACTGGCCAAGTTGGACAAGTAACCCTTATTGTCCTTCCGTCTTTCTGGTCTGAACCAAATCTTATTTTTTCTCATTTAAACCAAATATCAGTCTTCAAAGAAAATATATCATCAGTTACAAACCGTAGGAGTTCTCAAAAACAGTTTTCCTGACACCAAAAATTTATGTTGTGTGTGGTTACGTGACATGTTATTTGAGCTATACAGTACTGTACACTACATCATTACACTCTGTATATCTTTTGAACAAACAAGACCTGGAAATAAAATAATGAGGCTTTGTTTGAGTGATGTTGGCCAGGATGACAGACTTACATTAGATTTTTTTTTTTTTTTTTTAATGGGGATTAGCCCACCTGGGCACAGGTCACTGACCCACATTGGGACCTGGGGGAAGAAAATGTAATAATAATATAAAAATACTAATAATTAGTTCATAGTAAATAAAATTTATAATAAAAAAATAAACTAAAAATAAAATAATAATAATAATAATAATAATAATAATAATAATAATAATAATAATAATAATACAGTATTACCCCGCCTAACGAGGTTTCACTTAACGCGTTTTATCATATACGCGGTGCCTCGCCAGAGCTGAACTTTCACTTAACACAGATTTTTTCCACATATACGCGGTGAGTGTCCGGCTCGAGACGCTATTTTTAGATTTGCCCCACCCGCCACCCTGCCTGACTGCCTGTTTTAGCTCATAAAATTCATACAAATTACCCGGCCAGAATATAATTTACATTGCTGGAATTCTTATAATTTGGTGATCATTTTGAATATAAACATCCTATATTTTGCATTAGACATACAAATTTTAGATAAAAATTTTTCTCAGAGTAACTATGTTATCTTTTGTGCAAAATATGTGACATTTATATTCAAAATATTCCTGGTCTTACAAGGAATCCAGCAATGTCAATTATATTATCCTAACTTTAGTTTGAGGTATTATTTATTAAAATTTAGTGGTTTTCCCACACATCTCCTTGGGACGGTTGGTGGGGGGTGGGGGGGAGGGAGGGACCGACCGACCATCTGTTACCCAGTGAAGAATATATGTTTTTTTTATTAACTGAAGATATTTGTTTTAGCTCATAAAATTCATACAAATTACCCGGTCTGAATATAATTTACATTGCTGGAATTCTTATAATTTGATGATCATTTTGAATATAAACATCATATATTTTGCATTAGACATACAAATTTTAGATAAAAATTTTTCTCAGAGTAACTATGTTATCTTTTGTGCAAAATATATGACATTTATATTCAAAATATTCCTGGTCTTACAAGGAATCCAGCAATGTCAATTATATTATCCTAACTTTAATCTGAGGTATTATTTAATACTAAATGTTAAAAACTCTTGAAGGGAGGATTGGTGGGGGGTGGGGGGGAGGGTTGGGACTGACCGCGCGGTTGGAAGAGGGGGGGAGGCAAGGTGGGGTACTTTGATTGACAGATAGTGTCGTGAAGATTATTTTTTTTTTTATTAACTGAAGATATTTGTTTTAGCTCATAAAATTCATACAAATTACCCGGTCAGAATATAATTTACATTGCTGGAATTCTTATAATTTGGTGATCATTTTGAATATAAACATCATATATTTTGCATTAAACATACAAATTTTAGATAAAAATTTTTCTCTAGGTAACTATGTTATCTTTTGTGCAAAATATATGACATTTATATTCAAAATATTCCTGGTCTTACAAGGAATCCAGCAATGTCAATTATATTATCCTAACTTTAATCTGAGGTATTATTTAATACTAAATGTTAAAAACTCTTGAAGGGAGGATTGGTGGGGGGTGGGGGGGAGGGTTGGGACTGACCGCGCGGTTGGAAGAGGGGGGGAGGCAAGGTGGGGTACTTTGATTGACAGATAGTGTCGTGAAGATTATTTTTTTTTTATTAACTGAAGATATTTGTTTTAGCTCATAAAATTCATACAAATTACCCGGTCAGAATATAATTTACATTGCTGGAATTCTTATAATTTGGTGATCATTTTGAATATAAACATCATATATTTTGCATTAAACATACAAATTTTAGATAAAAATTTTTCTCTAGGTAACTATGTTATCTTTTGTGCAAAATATATGACATTTATATTCAAAATATTCCTGGTCTTACAAGGAATCCAGCAATGTCAATTGTATTATCCTAACTTTAGTTTGAGGTATTATTTATTAAAATTTAGTGGTTTTCCCCCAAAAATTTCTCAGAGAGGGAAGAGCCGGCAGTGTAGTGTGAGAGGGGGAGGGAGTTGAGTCCATTATTTGAATGGACATTAACTTGGCGACTGTATTTCTCTATTTCTCTTAAGTATTAATTGTGTGCATGTACCATCATAAAATTAAGATGTTATTTTTACTACAACATAGGTATGTGCCTTCAAAAAGTGGAGTTTGGGGGTCGGGCCGGTTTCTATTGGAATTAATCCCATATGTTCTGTTGTTCACTTAACGCGGATTTCACTTAACACGGGACCCTCTGGGTTCTATTGACCGCGTTAAGTGGGGTACAACTGTAATAAAGAAATAAAAAAATGAACAAATATCAACAGTGAGAAACGATATATATGTATGTTGTGTTGTCAAAGTAAGAGAAACAAATGAGACCCTGCAATTGTGCATAAATAAGGCAGAAAGTCAGATCAGCAACCTGGGACTTGGTCACAATTTTTGTGATGCCATATGGCAGCAGGGTCTACCATTAGACAACACATTATTTACCTTATTTACCTAATGGCCACCCACTAGAGGTGGCCATGCTGAGGGAAGAAGGCCAGTGGCCTGTGTAGGATCTTTCCACTATTCTTGCTAATTTTGTTAAGGGCTATTTTGAAGCCCAGTATACTGTTCTCGAATACCACAGTGTGAGAGATTTGAATCATAGACCACGTTCTTTGTAGACTTTATTCTTACAGCGTCAGCTGGTGACTGGCAACCCGGCGCTGCCACAGACAAGCTCCCACCTCCCCACATGGGAAAACATATCATACGATGGTACTCCATTTCACAATCTTACACACAGCTTGAGCTGTTAGACCATTCCATAGGTCTACCAGCCTCTGTGTAAAAAAGTTTTTCCTTATATTTGTTCTGCATGAAAACTTGACGAGATTGTAGTTACGTTTTCTCATGTTGGTGGTGCGTGACATCACAAAAAAAAATGTCCAGGGTTCACGTTTTCCATCTCTTTCAAGATTGTGGATGTTTCATTGAGAGCTGCTCTATTGTGCCTTGTCTGAAGGGTTGTTAGTCCTAAACATACAGTGCAGTTAGTGAGGATCACCATCCTTAAACACGAGCACAGGAGAGATATCTTAAGGAAGGCACAGAACTTCAAGTGAGAAAGAGAGTATAGTAATGTGTTCATAACCCCTGACCTGACAATTTGCCAACAAAAATGGCAAAGAACTCAGGGACAAACTGAAAGAGTTATATAAGGACCCACAATATGGAAATGCTCAACTAAAGATCAGAAAAGGCAAAGTAGTCAGGGTACAAGAAGATGGGGAAGTCAAAGTAATGTACAAGCCCTCCCTTTAAAAGGGGCAAGTGGCAAACAGACTGTAAATACTGTTAACATAGTGCATGCTGTAGCTTTAAGTAATATTACAAACTCAAAGAGAACAAATTCTCTCAAAACACAATCTTCAAAAACGACAGTCCTAGAAACTGGGCCAATCAGGTGTTGCTACACAAATAAGACTGACATAGTGAGTGCAAATATGAACACAGAACAAGCAGATGTATGGCAGGGTGACTTTTATTTACTAGGTTATCATCCACCATTTAGAAAAGACAGGGCCACAAAAGGTGGTGGTGTACTATATGTCAAGGAGAACCTGCTAGCAGCCACTAATGATGCATCCAAATCTATTTGGTGTGATTTGATAGCTCAAAACAAAAGCAAAGTGACAGTCTTAACTTTCATAGACAATCTGTTGGCTTACATCATTGATCAACTGGATGTGGGTGACGTTTACCTAGTTCTTGACATACTATGACCACAGTACTGTACAAAGGGATCTACACACCTATCAAGAGCAATCACCACCACTTACATTTGAACACACCACTACAATCACAGAAAGTGCAGCAAGACTTATCTGGTGTTATCTGAAAGAATATCCCATTCTGCTGGTAAACAAAGAAAGGCACTTGGTTGTGACTGGTCATGACTCAGTGCCATTTGAAACTGTCACAATCTCATAACAACACATGAAGATGCAAATGTGATTATTGTACAGCAGGCAGTATTCTTTGCTTCACAGGGGGCAGGTACTGTAGTATCAAAGTTGTAAGTGATGACACGATGTGCTCATCCACTCTTATCAGCTGCAGTAGCTAACCTATAATGTGTTCATGGCTCCTACTAGTCCTGGTAAATCCACAGTTGATATTCAAGCTACTGCCAAAAAGCATCAAAGTGTGACTGAAGACCTGATGCCGGCCCATATTGTGACAGGATGTGACAATGTTTACAATCTATTTGGTTCTGGCAAAGGTACAGTTGTAAGAAGTCTTGAATAGGTTTATAATTTATGCAAACTTGGAAAACTTGACTTTGCCACAGTTAATAGCAGCACCTCTCATGTTCCATCATGTTCTGTGCATGACATGGTGGGCGCCAAAGAATGTCAATGAGAGAACAGAAACAATTCATGAAAATAAGATAAACAAGTAGACTATAAGTCCAAATTAAATAAAAAACTGGTGCAATTACTTTACTTATTTATGTATATTTACCTAATATTTACCAGTACAGTAGGAGCAATAGAGAAATTTTTAAGAAACTGAAAATGTCTCAAGGGAGTATATTATCTTATGCCCTTCTGAAAAATAAGTAACATTAATCTTTTTATTGAGGAATAAACAGTTCAGGTTGAGATACACATGACCCACCTTGCTCACAATTAATAGTATACTCGATGGATGTGTTAACAGTTAACAGTTTCAGTCTCAGTCTCGTCACGCCAGTTCTCAGGAGATGAACACTTGCGGCCAGTGGATTCAGATTCTTGTGGTAAGACACAAATTTGCGAGGGATATTCGTGTTCTTGTGAGGAATGACGGCGAACTGAAGAAGATGCTGATAATGAAGGCGAAGATGCAGTGTCGTCCAAGTCAAAGGAATGGGTGTGACTGGCCAAGGTACCTGTCAGTTTTCATTATCTTATAGTGTACTGTATATAAAAAAAGCTACAAATCACTTTTTTTCCTTTTAATACATAAAAATATCATACAATATTTGGAAAAGTTAAAAAGTGAAAGCATATACAGTATTTCTAAAAAATATACTAATTTAGTAGTTTTTATTTTCCTTCTTCTCAACTGGATAAGGTATAAATTATGATGTCATGAACCACAAAACAGCTTACTTTAAATATGGTGGTGTTTGTTGAAGCATCCTTCATGGTGACTACAGTACTCCACTGTGCATTCATATTAACATCCATCCCTAGACAATACAGCAACCCCTCCTGGGCAGTCTCCAGCAGCAACTGTATACTTAACTTTTCCACTATCGTCCGAGGTCTTAACTGTAGCATGACAGCCTCTTCCAGCATCATTGATGGTGTTAAATCATTCTGTAGACTTAGTTGGCCAGATAAACAGTCTGAGAAAACAAAACAAAATTTACACGAGTAGGTTCCAAATATGAATCGGGTATTAAATCAACATCTCTGTTTTTTTATATCAGTAAATATACAGAAAAACCCTGACAGAAGAGGTTGTAAAAACAAAAGTACACCAATAGAGATCCAGTATTTGTCCAATTAAGCTTCAATATGCAACTCACATTTTTGCCCAAATATGAATAACAGTTTGTTTCATCAATCTAGATACTATCATAAAATGCAATATGCTTACCTAAACTCTGTTTAAGTTATATTAGTTTAGGTCAGGTTATTAGGTTAGAAGTGATGTCATTAATTGATCATTTTTATTATGATTATCTGTCCGATTGAATTTTGTAACAGCTGTTTAGATGGGAGTTGAGAAATCCGGTGAAAATCATCACCATTAGACCCCTTCAAAAATGTTGCTATTGACATTCCTGTGACGGCATTGAACTGGAACAGTTAAGGTCCCTCAAGCACTCTCTGGTCCCCAGGTGATGACTTACATTGAATTTTAGTGACAGTAAATATCCCAACTCGTGTACAGTACAGTACCTTTTACCTAATGGCCACAAACTAGACTTTTACTTTTATCCTCTTTGACACTGATTGGGTAGTTGGTTACATTTTTGTTATGCACTGTTGGCATGTTCTGGCTCCAGAATGTATCTGTAGCTGTGCCAGTGTTGGTTAAGTCTGGTCTTAAAAGAGCTCACACTCAGTGCTGTCACAATACTCTCTGGCAGATTGTTCCAAGAGTTTACAATTTTCATTCCCAAAAAAGTTTGCCTTCACAATATTCTGGGCTTGTGGCTTCCTCAAACTTGAGCTGTGACCCCTTGTGGAGCGGGTGGGCATCAGCCAGCTCCAGGTATGGACACTCGACTAAGTAGTGGTCCCTGAGATGTTTATAGTATAAGCTAGCCAGTTGCAGGCATTCTAATCTCTTTGGGTAACTGAAGTGCTGTAGTGCAGACACCAGTCTGGTGGCCTTCCTTTGGACGATTTTAATCAATTGAGTCTGTCACAACACCTGGGTCACTACACCTTCACAACACCTGGGTCACTACACCTTCACAACACCTGGGTCACTGCACCTTCACAAAACCTGGGTTGCTACACCTTCACAATCCTCTCCATGTTGATGGTGTTAGCATAATGTAATGTCAACTGACAAAAAAAGGCACACAGAATCACAGCTCTATCTACCCATTCTGTGAATCCATCCATCCCTACAAAATTTATGATGCTAAAGCAGGTTCTGCACATGCGCACTACTCCATGTTCAGAAATTTCACACTCAGGTATTTTGCTTGACACCGGAGAAAACAGTGGATGACACCTTTCTCACATACGACCTGGAAATTGAATTGGCAGACACAGGGGTGAGAGGCAAGCAAGCTACTGCTGTACTAACCTATCAATTTTCTCTCTACAGGGGTCCAGCTTCCATTCATCCATCCCAGTCTCTGCCTTCCACTGGCCCTCTTATCCTCAATTTTATCCATTATTTTCCCTTTACTATGGATAAAGTACATTTCTCATTCTATAGCTTTCCAGTAGTATTGTTCTCATTACACTAGGTAATCTTAGGTCATTTGTTTTTGTGTCAGTTTACCTCACCACTAACACCATGACTTGATAGTCGCCCGGCTCCTACTGTGGTCTGCTCGGTGTCCACCTTCCTGATCTGACAATAGTATTGATCATAAATTGTATTTCAGCAATTATTTTCTTTAGCTTGAGTTAACATCCTATTTAACAGGCCTTTAAAATTATTAAATGTTGATTTTATTCGACCTGTTCCTGTCTTAACCCCTATGTCCCGGTTGAGGTTCCAAAACGTCCATCTAGGGCGCCCCGATTGACGTTTCGGAACGCACGCCTTTTCGCGGCATTAGCGGGTTATCAGGTTCTGAAGTGACTATTTATGTGTCACGCCACAAGCTTGGCCACAGGGAAGCTTCCTGAATGTAAGTACCTACTTTTGTTTTGTTTCATTTTAATTTTTTCTATTTTATCACGTTGTATCAAAGTAATATTGCTAAAAATAGTGTAGTTGTATTGTAGTGTAGTATTACTGGGAAATAATGCTATGATTATGTTATAAATGTATTTAATTGTGGAATTATTATTCCGATTATTATTTATATGCATTACTTGCTCTACCAAACTCAAAGACAGCCAGACAGACTACTGGTGACAGACTGCGTGTGTCGCCAAACACTTTTTATGAAAAAGAATGCAATAAAATATTCTAAATGAATTATTTACAGGAAATAAGTGCAGTATTATGATCAGTAAATATATGCATTACTGGCCATCCTGGACACAAAGGCAAGCAGAAAATGGCCGCTAAGTGCGTAATGACCACAAGTGCTAGCTGTCAAAAAACACTGCCCCCTTATCTCTCTCACCATTGCTGTCCCAGGGAAGTTCCTAGAGTCACTATTTAGTTTTCCTTACTTTTTTTTTTTGTTTTATCATTTAAAAAAGGTAAAAAATTGTTTTTAGAAAAATTGATTTCTCTCGATTTACCCTGCGTGGGGGATACGGCCAGCGGCACCCTGGCCTGGGCCGTAGGGGTTAAATGTTCTTCTACATCAAATGTCAAAATTGATGTTACTTCCCAGATGAACACCAAAATTCCCCTCTAAGTTGATGAGAAACTTAGCTGGAGGAACCACATACAGTACAAGCCATTCATAGTAAAGTCAATAAACAGCATGGTATATCATGTATCACACTCGACAGTCACTCACTCTTACAGCAATGAAAGAAATCTATCATGATCTTGTTTACCAACACCTGATACACTGTCACACTATGGGGGCCTCTGGCTCTTCAAAAACACAATCCCTGGTTATTGCATAAAAGAGAGTTGTGCGGACAATGACCTACTTGAAAAAACTAATCACACAAACAAACAATTTTCTAAATTGAAAATATTAAATTTCGAGGATATTAACACCTACTGCTGTGCTCTATTTGTCTACAAATCTGCTTGACAATAATTATTTCCAGTTCCAGAATAATCAGAGATACAACTTAAGGCACCCAGAACTACTAAGACCACCCCCATGCGCTCCTCTCAGTCCCAGATCTCCATAAAATATCATGGTGTGAAGATGTGGAACAACTTAACCCCACCCATCCGAGCAAAGTCTACGATCCCTTCCTTTAAATCATCTCTTTAAAAATATCTATTGTGTAGGTGTTAAAATTTTTGGTAATACAGATGTACAGTACAGTAATCCCGTGTTTTTCACTTTTTTTTTATCGCAGTTTTGACCATTTCCGTTTTTTTACAAAAAATTACATATACTGAATATAAAATATCCTTTAAAAACAAAAAATTTAATTTTGCGCCATTTTCAATATTCACCTGTGAGGTGTGACAAACAGATGCCACCCTTTCCCGCCTCAGTCCACACGTGCCTACGATACTGTGAACGCTACTGTGATTATCTCTTCTTTTTGTTCTCCCACATACATTCCACATGGCTCTGGGACATAAGCCAGCCTCATCAAAGGCAAATATTACTAGCAAAGACTCTAAAGTGAACAAGAGATCAAGAATAGTGATGACCTTAATGGAAAAAAACAGTTTTATTGGACAAGCTCAGAGGTGGTATGAGCTATGGCTCGAGATGTGGTGAAGACTGACAATTCATTTGTGTCTTTTGTCAGAATACAAGTCTTCAAGTGGAGGAATGTGGGTGGAAGAGGACTGGCTGGCTGGCTGGCATGACTGCGTGAGAGCGGGCAGACGCCGGGACAGCTGGGAGAGGCTGGCAATGCGGGTGTTGCCGACCTCAGCGAAACATAAAAATTTTTATTTACTTGTAAATAAATTTTTTTGTATATAACTGTGTTTACGTTTTTCCATTATTATACTACAATATGATTAGTTTCAAATAAAGATGTTAGTAAATGCCGGTACAGTGCATCAGTGATCAGTGTCACCACTGGGCCGTGAGTGGAGAGCATGGCGTGGTTAAGTGCATGACCTACCTGAGCTGTTTGGTGGCCACAGATACAGTGATTCCTAAAAGAGCATTCGCCGTCTTGGCTTTTTGCAGGGGGTTTCAGGAACGTAATTCCCACGAAAAACACGGTATTACTGTACCTACCTTATATACCTGCTTTTATTGTACCCCCAAAACCGTTTTATCAGAAATTATCATTTAGATAGATAGAAATTACCATTGCAATAAATATATTTGCCAACTAGACATAATGTTGACAGCTCTGTGCTCTTGTCCACCTTAATACAACCCATGTTGTACTGCTTCCCTTCATTATCATACAGGTATTTATGTTTTTCAATTCCACTGTAAATTATGTATACACTGTATACATACTGTATAATATAAATGTAAAAAAAAATTAAAAAATAAATAAATATCGAAGTGATAACCATGGTAACATTCTGATATTTTCTTACTACCACCATGCTATGTACTATTCCAATTGATATTAAATGTTACTTAATACTTCCTTGAGATAAATGTACAGTATATAACAGGTGCCTACAAGAGAGCTCTGGCTGTCAACTGGCCGAGCCATGTTAAAATTATGATTTTTAAATGACTCTGTACCTGTGTTCTTCTAGCTAAATAGACTGCTTCAATATCAATATCTTGCCTACCATAATATTATTTTTAATATTTATACTG